>NC_090397.1:61991250-62291250 GCF_036365525.1 Heterodontus francisci | reverse complement strand
TTTATGAAGAAAAGCTCAAGTGACCAAACTTATTTTTGTTCGAGAGAATACTGAGACAATGATACAACTCTTCAAAAGTATGTAAAGTACAGATAAGATTCAAGTGAGCTATTTAACTTGGACAATGAGTAAAGGACTGGAGGATAATGGTGCAAAATTCACACATTTTGAGCAAGATTAATAATAGGGTCTGGGGGGAAATCAATAATTAAAAATTATATTCTATATAATTATACATAGACTCTGAATGACCTTTTCCCATTCCCAACTTTATTACTTAACTTTTCCATCTTGATCCATTGTCTTCCTTGGTCTGACAATGCCATGATCGCAAACACCCCGAAATTCTTCTGCCCCATGTGTAATAAATTAGATCATATTAATAAGTCTTCAATAAAAATCTACTGCACCATGTGAAGTCAATGGTAAGGTTTCTATGGAAGCAAGACTGAATGCCATCATACAGCAAGACATGGACAACATTCTGGCTTGGGCCAATAAGTGGCAAGTAACGTTTGTGCCATACAAGTGCCAGACAATGACCATGTCCAGCAAGAGAGAATCTAACCATCTCCATGGCATTACCATCACTGAATCCCTCAACATCAAACATCCTCAAGGTTACCATTGACCAGAAACTACTTAACTGGACCAGCTATAAAAATACTGTGACTACAAGAGACTGGGAATTCTGAAGCGAATAATTCACCTCCTGACTCCCCAAAGACTTTCCACCATCTCCAGGGCACAAGTCAGGAGAGTGATGGAATAATTGTCTGGATGAGTGCAGCTCCAATAACACTCAAAAACTTCGACACCATCCAAGACAGGCAGCCCGTTTGATTGACACCTCATCCACCACTTTAAATATTCACTCCCTCCGCTGTAGGATTTCACTCTTTTTGATCTTGGTAAGAGATCTATCATGACAACCAAAGGCTGTGCCAGGAATACTTTATTGTTATAAAGTGGAGTTTAATTTATACCAATATTTAGGCAACGATACACAGCAGCACATGGATCATAGACTTCCCGTTTCGATGTTGGATGGAGAAACACGTGACCACGAGTATTGAAGTCCTTTTGTTCCTCTTCTTGTCTCTCTTTCTCTTGGGTCTTCTTCTCCCTACATTTCGTCAATGATACACCACTTTTATACTTTTCCATTCGCACCCCTCCGCCAACCCTTAACCAATCTTACACCTCCACAATTGTCCTATTCTAACCTTGTCAATCACTTATCACTACACATCGGGTGGTTACTTGTAATTGTACCATTTCAGCTTGCTCAAGCACATTTTTGTTACTTGACATATTTTCCCATCATGCACCCAAGAGTATAGATTACCTAAGATCCTACACCACCACTGGCGCACAGTGACAGCAGTGTGTACTATCTACAAGATGCACTGCAGCAACTCGTCAAGCCTCCTTCGACAGCACCTTCCAAACCCACGATCTCTACCACCTAGAAGAACAAGGGCAGCAGACACATGGGAACACCACCACCTGCAAGTTCCCCTGCAAGTCACACCATCCTGACATGGAGCTATATCGCCATTCCTTCACTGTTACTGGGTCAAAATCCTGGAATTCCTTTCCTAACAGCATTGTTGTTGTACCTACCCCACTTGGACTGCAGCAGTTCAAGAAGACAGCTCACCACCACCTTCTCAAGGGCAATTAGGAGTGGACAACAAATGCTGTCCTTGCCAGCGTCGTGCACATACCAGGAACAAATAAAAAAAACTATGAAAAATAACTTGTGAAATTAAGTATTGTCCCTGGTCTCTCTTAGTGCTCCTCCATGACCTGTCATTAGGAGGTACAGGTGTCTGACCCTTTAAGATTCCCTCTTTCCCCATGTGGACATGCCTTCTAGTTGACACAATTGAAGTCGTGAGCTACTCATGTGGGTTGTTGTGAGTGACAGCCTGTGTCCTATCACTCCACTGCAGCGATAGTTCAGCTGGTGCATTCTTTGTTCAGAATGTATTGAGTTATAAAGCTTGGAGAAGTCCCAAGTTCAATCCTTGGCCAATGCTAAATTGGATGATCTCAGAAAAGGTAACAGTACAAAGTTGCAATCAGTCTCAGCACTCTCAGGCTGGGGAAAGGAAAAGTCTGACAGAATTCCTCCTCCTGCTATCCAGTGAACTCCTGCTGAAAATGGGCTTGGCTGTGTTATCACATCACAGTTGATTAGCTTGTTGATACTCAGGGGCTCACACATGAATAATAGCCATTCCATTGAAGTATTTGAGGTTGGTGGTGGAACCATCGCCTGGTTTGAATGGCCACCTTCAGGAAAAGAGAGAAGAAAATTTGATGGGGAGGGAAGTTGTGGGTACAGACAATACATGAGTATGGGGACAGGGCTGGGGGATGGGACTGGCTAAATGGTCTTGCAGAGATCTAACATGGGCTGAATGGCCTCCTTCTGTGCTGTAATCATTCTATGAGTAATGATTGTGTCTTGGACTAACATATTCATAGCTTTTACAGATACAATCTGTGATAACTTTTATGGTTTCCAGCACTGTGTATTTTTTTTTTGGTCTGTATTTGAATCCTTAAGACTTCCCTTTGGAATTTGACCTTTACTCTGTCTCCCGCTCAAAAGGATTTAGTTCCTTGAAACGTCAAACACCTGTTGCCAAATTTCAAGGATAAGCAACATTGAAAATATCTTTCTCTGATCTCACCCAGCAGCCATTCAGTCAAATTCCCCCAGCAACAGGATTCATTTACAATAGCCTGGAATGATGTTTTGAGTTTTGTTTAAGCTTTCTTTATCCCTTGCTCTCTTTTCCTAAAGGCACTGCTTCATGCTGGGGTACTGAGCAACACCTCACCCAAATATTCATTCTTTATGGAGGAGCCTAGTCAATGGGGTTGGGAGAGGCATAGGGAGATTGGTTAAGACATCATAACTGAACCCCATCCTCTCCCTGCCTGATGCTGACAGGAACACTTTGCAGCAGGTCGCACCAAATAGTGAGTGGGAGTGGGATCCGGTGCTGACTTTTTCCACCCTTCCCATCTCCTATCCCAGGGGCACTGAACTGAGTTGTAGGTAGCCAACAGTTGGTCCAGCTGAGGTCACCTAACACAGCACTTAAAGGATCAAACATGGAAGGATCCTCATCTGCACGGCTGGGTACCGCACCACATGTTTTTTGTTATTCTTTCGTGGAATGTGGGCTTTGCTGGCAGCATATGTTGCCCATCTCTAATTGCCCTGCAGAAGGTGGTGGTGAGTTGCCTTCTTGAACCACTGCAGTCCATGTGGTGTAGATACACCCACAGTGCTGTTAGGAAGGGAGTTTCAGGACTTAGCGACAGTGAAGCAATGACAATACAGACCCAAGTCAGGATGATGTGTGACTTGGAGGGGAACCTACAGGTGGTGGTGTTCCCATGCATCTGCTGCCCTCGTTCTTCTAGGTGGAAGAGGTCGCGGGTTTGGAAGGTGCTGGTGAAGGAGGCTTGTTGAGTTATTGCAGTGCATCCTTGTAAATGGTACACACTGCTGTCACTGTGCACCAGTGGTGGTGGAGGGAGTGAATATTTAAGGTGGTGGATGGGGTGCCGATCAAGACGGCTGCTTTGTCCTGGATGGTGTCGAGCTTCTCGAGTATTATTAGAGCCGCATTTATCCAGGCAAGTGGAGAGTATTCCATTACACTCCTGACTTGTGCCCTGTAGATGGTAGAAAGACTTTGGGGTGTCAGCTGCTGCAGATGCTGCAGTGCATTTTGTAGATGGTACACACTGCTGCCACTGTGCATCGGTGATGGAGGGAGTGAATGTTGAATGTTTATTCCTTGATCTATCAGAAGGAGCTCAAACAACACTGCTGTCTTTGTCAACTGCTCTTTCACCCTCATCATGGGCTTCCCAGATGATATTTTGCTTGAAGCTTCAAACCCAAGAAACATATTATTTAAAGTGTGGCACTGTATTCCCATTGCAATGTAATATGGAGTGGCCAGATACCAATCCATACTCTAAACTCTCCCAATCATATCGTACTTGTCAATATAGCCGGAAGGAGAGATGCTGAGGGAAGATCAGCTGCTTCTCCCTAGGGTGCAAACACTGGAATGAGACTCACACTGAATGACTCTCAGTTCCTAGCGGGCAGCCATTGAGTGACATTAGTAAAGATCTAGGCATCAGCAAAATATCTCAAACTGGTTGCAAAGCATTGTGAAGAGAAGAATATAATAAAATCGCATTAAAGACAACATTAAATGTTTGGAAGGAAATAAGTACTGGGTATGTGACTGCTCATTCAGTACAAATAGTCTAGTCTGCATCCATTATATCAACACTTGTACTAATTCCTGTTAAATTAATACACTATAGCCTTGTGGCAAGATATATTTCAAGCTTATGTATGTAGTTCCTTGCATAGCAAGTTCCCAGGATTGGCTGGGTTGGTTTGGGGGAGGGTGAGCCACTGAGCAAAGGTAAATTTCAACAATAATACATGCTTACAATACGCTTGCATACTTACATGTTATCCAGCGGCTGCTTTGAGAATTGTGCCCTCTTTTCCAGCAAGGCAATACAATCTCTTTCCAAGCCAAGGCTCAGTGGTACTATTGTTAGCCCTGAATCATAAGGTTGTGGGTTCAAACTTCACTCCAGGGACTTGAGTACCATAATCTAGGTTGGCAATTCAGTGTAGTACTGAGGGAGCCCTACACTGTTGGATGTGCTGTATTTTTTGGATGGGATGTTTAATCAGGACCTTTCTGACCCATCAGGTGGACGTAAAAGATCACATGGCACTATTTGGAGAAGAACAGGGGAATTTTCCTGGGTGTCCTGGTCAACATTCATCCCTTAACCAACACCACTAGATCTGGTCATTTACATCATTGTGCGATGTTGCTGTGTGCAAATTAGCTGCTGTGCGTTTCATACATTACAACAATGACTGCACTTCAAAAAATACTTCATTGGCTGTGGGATGGCCTGAGGTGATGAAAAATGTTTTGGAATACAAGGTCTTTTTTTCTTTAACTTTACACTGACCTGAAAATTCCAAGTAAGCAATTGTTTCCTTGTTAATTGCTCCAGTATGGTTATAGGGTGTTCGAATGATGAGTATGGAAGGCCAGGGTACAGCACTAGAGAGTAATAGCAGGTGGGACTACATTGTTGGTAAAATACCATATACATTCCTTATCTCAGCTGCATTACTGTGGAGAAGCACCAAGCAGAGGGAGTCCGCTCCCTGCAGAAAGGGTGGGACATCAAATTTCTCCGTCAGTCATATCACCTAGTGCAAAAGTGGGTCAAGCAGACCCAATATGTTCCAGGAATGATTAATGGTGTCTGTTGAGATATAACTTTGTCATAACTGCAGTCATCGACCGACCTGAACATTAACTCTGTTTCTCTCTCCACAGATGCTTCCAGATCTGCTGAGTATTTCCAGCATTTGCTGTTTTTATTTCAGCCTACCGATACTTTCTGGTGAGGTTCCGATGTGAAGAATAGCCACTCACTGAGGCACATGAGGAGGGGACATGGTGCAGGACATTTTTAGAAACCTAACAGTTTGAAAATTACCAGCAAGGCTACAAAAATAAATGAAATTTCGCAGAAAGAAAGGAGACAAGCAACCAAGAGATTAACATCTGCATTTGGTAATCAAAGAATGTAAGTTCTGTAATTGGATTCACATGAAAGATCCTTTCAAGTTGACATTTAAAAGCTGGTGAAATTTCAGCCAACATACCAAAAACATCCTGAATTATTCATGTTTCAAAGACGTTACAAATTCCACATAAATGTTTGAACTGTGCGTGTATCGACCAAGTCATTCGGCACCCAACACTGAGGAACACCAGCACATCTCCACGGCCTCAGGTAATAGGCCCAAGTGTCTGCTCTGTCAATGCAGGGCTTGAACCAGCATTAGGGTTGGTGCTTGCGGCAGGAGTATAGGTTTTATTTTTGTAAACCTACAACAACTTGCATTTTACACAGTGCATTTAACATAGCAAAATGTTCCAAGGCACTTCACAGGAGCATTATCAAATAAAAATTGACACTGAGCCACATAAGAAGATATTAGGGCAGATGGCCATAAGCTTGGTAGGTTTACAGAGCATATTAAAGGAGGAGAGAAAGGTACTGAGGTGGAGAGGTTTAGGGAGAGAATTTCAGAGCACAGGGCTGAGGTAGCTGAAGGCATGGCTATCAATGGTGGAACAATGAAAACTGGGGATGCACAACGAACCAGAATTGGAGGAGCTCAGAGATCTTGAAGGGTTGTAGCACTGGAGGAGGTTACAGTGATAGGGAGGGGAAAGGCCACAGAGGGATTTGAAAACAAAAATAAGAATTTAAAAATCAAGGCATTATTTAACCAGGAACCAATGTAGCTGAGTGAGCACGTAATTTGTGTGAGTTAGGATATGGCAGCAGAGTTTTGGATGAGTTTAAGTTTATAGAAGGTGGGAGATGGGAGGCTGGACAGCTGTGCATTGGAATATTCAAGTCTAGAGGTAACAAAGACATGAATGATTCAAGTTAAGCAAATGATCTGACTTTTTGCCACCTTGCATGACATTGTTGCTTTAATCAGTGACACTGTCAGCAGTTGTAATTCAAATGTTATTTTTGAGATGCAGTTAAAATAAAAGAAAAATCCCACTTATATAGCGCCTTATGTTAATCTCCCAGAGCTTTACATAATGAATTACTTTTGGAGTACAGTGACTGTTTATATGGAAGCAACTGCAAAATGTCATTCTATGACAGAAATGCCCATGAACAGTAATAACCTGATAATTTCTGTTTGGTAGTGTTGGTTGAAGGTGGAATAATGGACGGAGCACTGGGAGAACTCTCCCTTTTTCTTTGAACAATTCCAGGGTAAAGAAAGAAAAAATGCATTTGCATTTAAAAAGCACCTTTGAGAACTTCAAGATGCCTCGAATTGCTTTACAACGAATTAAATACTTTCGAGGTGTAGTTACTGTTGGCATGAAACTTGGCCACCAATTTACACAGATAATCTGTTTTATGAGTTGGATAAGGGATAAAAATTTGGCAGGATACTGGGGAGAACTCCCCTGCATTGCTTTGAATAGAGCCATCTGAGAAAGCAGGCATCTCAGTTTAACATCTCACCCAATAGTTGGCACCCGCAACAGTGCAGCACTCCCTCAGTAACGTATTGAAGTGTCAGCCTACATTATGCTCTCAAGTCACTGGACTGGGGCTTGAATCTCTATGTAAGCCATTTGACTCAGAGGTCAGATTGCAACCAGCTGAGCCAAGACCTCCTTCCAATTTTTCCCACGGTATCTTTCATTTCTAAGGCTATTGGGACCTTGATTTAATGTCTTATTCAAAATGGAGTTTGAGGCACTTCCCTAATACTGTACAGGAGAGTTGGGACAATTCCTATGATGAAATCCTGTTATGGTCATTAAACTATTTACAGTAATGGCATGGTTTGAACCAGTTCTTTGTCACGAGATGCTTACATGTGGTAGATCATGAAGAAATCAAAATTGCGCCAGCGCCCTGCTCATAAAATGATGGCAGCAAACAGGGTTGAACGACATCTGGTGTAATAAATAACTTAATTGCAAATGCAGGCATTTCAACATTGATAGCTTGGAGTTGTGCTGTGATATTAGGTGCAAACTTTTAACAGGTTTCTGCACAATGATTTTGTTATTTTAGTTGGGCAAGTGACCTGTTGAGTTCACATTGGTTAATGGATTTTTTGAAAGATTGCATAGAGTTATTTTATACAAACATGCTGATATCACAAAGCACACAGGGTGCAATCAGAAGTGCTTTTCTCAAAGAATCATAGAATGGTTACAGCACAGAAGGAGGCCATTTGGCCCATCATGTCCATGCTGCCTCTCTGGAAGAGCAACTCACCTAGTCCCACTCCCCTGCCTTTTCCCCAGAGTCCTGCAAATTCTTCAGTCATTCTCAGGCTGGGCCATTTCAAAACAGGGCTGTTCAAAGGTTGATATAGCTCTTGCAATAAGCGGATGCAAGCTGAAACTCTGTGGTGCTGATAAATGGCCTTTATTTAAGTCTGTGCAAAGAAAGGCAATCCACTTTATTAGTCATGTTCTAAATATGCTTGGGGGAGGGGAGTGGCTCCAGAAATGGATAAACCTGACCAGACCTAGTGCAGCATTCCAGCTTGCTGACTCAACAACTCATCCTGGTTTTTTGGTTACATTGACCCTCAATAAAACACAAGCACACAGTCACACTCACTCATGCACACACACACATACATGGAGCCGCACACAGACAGACACTGGCACAGACACATACTCATTTACACAGACGCACTCACTCACACCTATTCACACACATACACAGACACAAAGACCTATACACAAGACATACATACAGATATGAACATAGACATTGGCACGGACAGACACTCATTCACACAGACACACACTCACTCACACACACACATATTCATACACAGACACAAAGACATATACACAAGGCATACACACAGATACAACAGATACGAACATAGACATTGACACAGGCACAGTCACTCACCCACACACACACTAAGACATAAACACAGACACACTCAGACGCAATCTGACACAGAGATACACACAGACATGACCACAGACTCATACAGACACACACACATAAACAGACATGACCACAAACAGATACCACCCCACCCCTCCACTACGGACACACACACACGCGCGATGCACGCACCAATGCACAATTAGGCACAGCTGAGCTGACACATGTTTATGTCTATCACTCTCTCAGCTTCTGTAACTAAAGCTCAGACCCTTTGGCTGTGAAATTCAACTTCGTAGCATGACTGTTGTCAGAACTACGGAAGCCCCAAACTCGAAAAATGGCAACCAGAGTCCTTCCAGTCACTTGCAGTACGACAGGGCACTACCAAGGGTGTGCCATGCATGCACTGGAAGCATGCAGAGTGGGCAGATCATGATGTTAAATAGCCTGAAACAATGATCTGGCACACAACCTGCTGTTTTGGACTGCGCAGGTCCAGTTCACATCCTTTCTTAATCACTCCCAGCTGAACATGTGTTCAACTCCACCAGGAACACCCAATAATGCTATTTAAAGGCCTATCCATCCAACTTCAGGATGAGGTGCTTTTTGCTGGTACAGAGTTAGTGGAAGTGCTGTGTATTGTGTTATTGGAGATGTTTTACCACCTCTTTGGATTTTCAAAGGACTGTTGCTGGATCTTGACAAGGAGGACAGAGGAGTTGTTGGGGCTATCGGGAGAAAGCCTGCTTCAGCAATGGGGCTACAGTTACAGTCCCTCTTGGGCTGCAGTATGACTTGTGAATGGAGCAGAGGCAGCAGAGGGAAGAAGCTGTGTGCAGAGGGAGTAGGAGGAAGACTCTCAATAGAAGGCTGTATCCACCAAGGGTCTTTAGAGAGCACTTTTCCTACCTCCACCTCAGCCAGGAGCAGTGTGTGAGGTGCCTGTGTTTCACCAAGGAGGTGGTTACTGAGCTTGTGCCACCTTCTACAGCCGGACCTGCATCCTCACTCAGGGCACTCTGACGTACTCACCATCTGACCCGCCAGGACAAACCAGAGGCTGGCCACTTGGTGACGAGGTATACCCGCTCTACACCAGGCTAATGGCTCCCCTCCACCACCTGACCACACGAGGACAGTGCACATACAATGAGAGCCGTGCAGCAACCAGGAATATCATGGGCAAACGATTGGTGTGCTGAAGCAATGGTTCTGCTGTCTGGACTGCATCTCCAGGTTTGTGGTGCTCTGCTGCATCCTCCATAACCTTGCTATCCTGAGGATGCAGCCCTTACTACCAGGCATATGGTGACCACCTTAGGAGAAGAGGAGGAGGAGGAAGAGAATGAAGGGAGCAGGCATCCGAGACCCCTTCACTCCAGACAAACTGTCCATGAACGGATATTCAGACTCCGATTTCCCTGAGATGTCATTCCCACATTACAATCGCTCCACAATGTGCCACTTTTCCAGTCCTTCTGCTACAGATCATCACAGCATCCTCTCGGTGAAAATCCTGAAATAAAATCCACCAACAAAAAAACCATTCCATGACAACTTTATCCAACAACTCTACCAATATAATAACAATTCCAATAAGGTAATGAAGATTTTGACCCAGCGACAGTGAAGGAACGACAATAGAGTTCCAAGTCAGGATGATGTGTGACATGGAGGGGAACTTGTGTTGGTGTTCCCATTAAAGGCCTGCTTGGGTCTGCAAATGAAACCCGACCCGAGCCCGACAGAACCACATCCGACCCGAGCCCGACCTGGCCTGAGTCCTTTCACTTTTTCCTGCACCCGCCCGACCCGACCCGACCACCGGAATAAATTTGGTTATATTAAAGAGGTTGTGCTCTACCTTCGATGGAATCCATCACTGAATACTAGTGCGGAGTGTTTCCCGCCTTGATGTCCTGGCTGTCACTGTATCCTACCCAGCCCGACCTGACCCGAGCCCAAATGCCGGACCCGGAAGAGCGACTCGACTCGATCCGAACCCGACACGTCGCCATGCTTTAGTTCCCATGCGCCTGCCACCCTTATTCTTCTAGATAGAGGTCATGGGTTTGGAAGGTGCTGTCGAAGGAGGCTTGGCGAGTTGTTGCAATGCATCTTGTAGATGGTAGATGGTGCTGCCACTGTGCACTGGTGGTGGAGGGCGTGAATATTTAAGGTGATGGATAAGGTGCTGATCAAGCAGGCTACTTTATCCTGAATGGTGTCGAGCTTCTTGAGGGTTGTTGGAGCCACACTCACCCAGGCAAGTGGAGAGTATTCCATCACACTCCTGACTTGTGCCTTATAGATGGTGGACAGGCTTTGGGGAGTCAAGTGGTGAGTTACTCATCACCGAATTCCCAGCTTCTGGCCTGTAGCCACAGCATTTATGTGGCAGCTCCAGTTAAATTTGTTAAACTTACAGTTAAAAGGCAGTACTTACTACAAAGCCTATTGGTTTGTTTGAGGATGCAAACATGTTACAGTTCTGTGCTCAGTGCCTTAGGAATTACAAATCCAAATACTCATTACAAACTGCTAGTTTTTAAACATTTCTCTCACTCCCTCTACATAGCAATCTATATAATTCTGCACTGCATAATTATATTGAAGTTAAATTACAACATCATATAAGGAGAATTTAATTGCCTATTCCTTAATAACTTCCCAATCAGCTAACAAATATCACACCCATACTTTGTTATATTATTGATAGTTTCTGTCTTGTTCCATATAATTGCTATTCTACCAAGTGAAACCTATAATACCTATAATTATAACTCCATCTTTGTTTCTGTATCATTCATACCAATTAAAAAGATGAAATATGTTCAGCTGTTTTCCTCTGCACTGTTATCAAATGATTCAGTATGCAGTATGGCACGTACCTCACCACTTAATAGGCACAGACTAAAGGTTAACATTACTCCAATATAAAGAGGAATCTCTCAATTACGCACTATACAGCCTCGTGGACTCAACGTTGAGTTCAACAATTTCAGAGCGTGACTAAACTTTTTAAATATTTTTTTATTATTTTATTTTATTTTATTTGTTAACCATGTGCCTGATTTTTCATGTGGACAGAGCTGCTCATTATTCTGGCGATTAACACTCTCTCTGGACTAATGCTTTGTCTTTCATCACAAGCATTAACACACTCTTTGCCTTTGTCCCATGACAGCTTTATTATTTAATCTCTCCTGTGCTCTGCCCTATCAAACACCTTCCCTTTTGTTCTCTTACCCACCAAACCACCCCCAACCTGCCCCCCTTCATTTGCTTAAAACCTAATTCTTTTTTAACTGTTGGCAGTTCTGATGAAAGGTCACAGACCTGAAACGTTAACTCTGCTTCTCTCTCCATAGATGCTGCCAGACCTGCTGAGTATTTCCAGCACTTTCTGTTTTTATTTCAGATTTCCTGTATCTGCAGTATTTTGCTTTTATAAAGAGGAACCAGTGGTATTCTAACAGAGGCTAGCCTGATTAACCCTTTCTTTCCAATTGTGATATGTGAGAACTTGATTCAGATTTCAGCATTTTCAATTCTGGGTCAGAAGTATGTGGGTTTGAAACTCGTGGTAGAGCCATTGAGTCAGAATCTCCACTGACAGTTCAGTGTCTAACTGAGGGAATGCTGCACTATCAGATTTGACACCCTTTAGATGAAACATTAAACTGAGGCCTTATCTACCAGTTCAGTACCTGGAGAGAAGTTCTCCAATGAACTGGCTACTTAAAAAAAAAACACAGATTAACTGGCATTTTGCTTCAATCCTGTTTGCAGGATATTGATGTTTGCAAAATGGATTTCCATCTACTTATGAACTGAGGGAAGATGTAAGGTGTTCTATGTTGTGGCATATTTAGTTGTAATTGGTTAAAATCAGCTGGGTTTCATCATCCTTGCTGATGTCATTTTTACCCACAAGTGTCAGATCAGTGTAAGAACAACTTTCCAAGCTGGAGTCATCTCTTTACAGTAAGAATTACAGAAACAGGTGATTATATTCACAGCAAGCTGCAAACATCACTGAAAATACGAGACTTGCCAGCTCTAATTTAAAGTATGTTGACTAAAAACCATATGTCGACTATAAACCATGATGTTTATTGGGTAAGTGGATTTGCCTAAATTGGTACTTGATCTTACATATTATAAAAAAATGTTTCTGGACACTTAAACTGGCGTCTCTCAGTCTTTGCTTTCCCGTGTCCTGGGCTCCAAGACGGCTGGCCAATAACAGTACGTGTTGTGTGGAGGTTCCCTGCAGTAAATCATGGTTGCACTCCAGTGATTTTGAGAATGGGAAAAGTTGCCCACAGGCTGCTACTTAGGAATTATAGAATCATTTATGGCACTGAAGGAGGCCATTCGGCCCATCAAGTCCATGCCGGCTTCCCGACAACTTTACTGTACAAAGAAAACTTCATGCTGTTTCTGGAAGGGGCTTTTCAGACCAAACTGGAGGGGAGATTTTGCACCACTCTACGGGCAACAGAATCAGGGTTGCCTTGTCCCCCTGAGCTCTTCTTTCTCCTCCTGAAACATCTTTTTCACCTGAGCCATCCTTCTCCTCTGTGTTTGAAGCGTGGGGAACAGAATTACTTATTTTACAAATTGTCATGGAAAAGAAATATATCTCCTGGGGAGACAATCAAAAATATTTATTTCATTATCACTAATCACATCTTTCTCAAACTTCCAAATGCTTTGAGTAGGAATGTCCTCTCTCCCCTCTCCCTACTCCACACTCTCCCCTTCCCAACCCTCCTCTATGCCTGCTCCCCGCTCCCCAACCCCTCCCCCTTCTTCCCACTGCCCTCTCCCCAAGCATAACCTACGACTGATGCTGAGAAAAAACATGGAGAATCTGCCCGAAACAATTTAAAAACTTGGTGTGCATCATTCAAACCTACTGACCAACAGTAATCACCTGATTGTTCTTCGTGTGAAGATACCTAATGATCCTTTTAGCTGCTGTTAACCAGGTAACTGTTCAGTTTGGCAACTAATGGTCAAGAATCTGCCAGAAGGCCTACAGCTGCTGTTGAATTGCTATCTGCTCCAGGTCAACTTCTTCTGAAATTTAATTGTTGCTCAGTGATCAAACCAAGAGCATCACCAAACAAACATTTCATTTGATTCAAAATTTATGTCATTCATTTAAAGCTTATTTTCAATCCAATGTTTGCACATTTTCTTTAGAATTGATGTAAGGATTGTTTTCCTTTCTGGTGCCATTTTATGGACATTTGACGTTTTTGTAAACATTTGTCATTTGATCTGATGTAATAAGAAAGAAACTAAAAATAAAAAAAAATCTGCAAAGATAAAAAAGGCAAGTTAATGCTTTGAGTACAGACCTTCTGACAGAACAAGATTTTCTGTCTGAATAAAGTTGCACATCTGAAATTCAGAATCTGTCTTTTCTCAACAGCTGCTGATTGACTTGTTGCATTTTTCCAGGTGATCTGTTTTTACAAAACATTTACTTTATCATTGTAACCACAGATCCAAGAAGGCTGAACATGCTTGTGTATTGTACGGTACTGTGTTGGATTAGTATATAAGTAATATATTATATATGTAAAAATTGATTTATTTTACCCAACAAATAAATCTGCCAGATTCGGGAATCTGCAGAATTAGTACAACTGACAACCATCTGTACCTATGTTATATGAAAGAAAAGATGTACTCTTTGAAGGCTGAAAAAGTCTTTTGGTATTCAAAAAATAATTTATAAATGACAATTGGTCTAAATACCATTACCTTAAAGGCCCTATCAGAAAACATGAATTACATAAATCTTCTCATTTCATTCCAGCAAAGTTAGCTCTTGGGCCATTTTCCAAGACACAGAAACTGTGTTGAATGTAAAGCTGAGGGGAAATAAAAAGTGAGAAAGTGGAGCTACCTGAGGTACGAACTGGTGAAGGAGGTTCAGCCTAACACTGCTATCACCTCCAATGTCATGAGGAATATGAATTATATCGCAAATTCTGTCTTCCAATGTATCAGGATTGCAGCTTCCCACCTTACTTGTTACAAATAGCACTCCCAGAAAGATCAACATGGCCATATGTTTTCAGATGCCTGATGTGATTTGACCAACAACACCATCATCAAATGCAGCAAATCCAAGTAAAACTGCACAATATACTGAAAAAAAAAACTATCTGTCCCTGGTTAGCAATTCTGTGCATTGTCAATCTGCAAATACTTGTACCAATATGTTGCATGGAAATGTCTGTTCATTAGCTTTTTATCAAAAACTTAAGCTCATGTTCTCCTTCTCTCCTTTTTGCTCCCTCTCATGCTTTCTTCATAGCTTGTAACTTCCCACTTAATATTGTCATTATAAAATATGAACAATGGCAGACTGGAAAAGAACCTCTAGTCCATCCAGACTTATCCCACACAGTTGCGATGCTTTGTGCATCATAATACATGGACTTTGCATCCTACTCCAATGCTATGTGATCTCCTGGGAGAGGTGTAAAACCACATAAAAACCCAGGCTTATGGGATATGAAATCTGTGAAAATCCTCTCCACCTACCCCCACCACCTTCCCGCACTTTAGGCCATCTAAACTAATTGAGGAGAAACCGAATACCAGATTATCCGTGAGGTACTGTCAGTCCAGTGTTAAATTCCAACAGTACAAATCATCTCTTTAAATCATTGCCGTCTAGTAACATTTCAAAGCTTCACTAATAGTCAAAATATGTTAGTGATGGAACAATGTCTATTATCAGTACCTGGCTCACATTGAAATATTCATTTGCCTCACTCAAGCATTAAGTTGGGTCAATGTGACCTCTCTTTGCATAAACTGGTGCGTAGCTTCCCGCCCCCCCATTGACGCACACAGATAAATGGTACGTTTCAAACTCATTCTTCTTTGTCAAAATCTTGGAAGATTACACTGGGTCTTGTTTCATAAATTACCACATACAACATGGATGATACGTCAGAGGAAATCGTGTTCAAACTGCTGTGAGCAGCCCATACCTTGAGCACTGTTTCCAGTATTGGTCTCCGAGACACAAGGGAGACATTCAAACATTGAAGAGAATGCAGAGAGGAGCCACATGGGTGATCCACTAGGGTCAAAGGTCTGAATTATGAGGCAAAAACTTGAGGAAGCTTTACAACTTTGAAAGGAAACATCTGAAATGTGATCTTAACTATAGTGTGGAAAAGGTAAATCTCAAAAATGACTTCAAATTAAATTGTTGGAGTAAAACCAGAGGCCACAGGTTCAAATTAGTATAAGGAAAATGTAGGACTGATATAGGAAGTTCTTCTTAAGAAAGAACAGACTTCTGGACAGAATCATGCAGACAAAAACCCTGGAATCATTTAAGGACCAAATTGATGCTGATATTGGGGGATTTTCAAGGTCTTTCTCAATTGGTGGATTAAATGGCCCTTGGTAAATATCTTGTAATCATGTTGATATAAAGAGAGAAAATAGTGGTTAGTATTTCAGGCTCAGCTCTTTCCCACAATTAAAAACAAAGGCTCATACTTGAAATGCTAACCTACCATTTCCGTTTCAGATATTGTGCAGTTTGAGATCCTTCTGTTCTATTCGGAATCTCCAACATGCTTGGTTTTCCTTCTAATTAAATACATGGGGACTGCATCTAATTGAATCAAAGAGCTCACACAGGCAAGTCGGGCCAAATAGCCTCCTTCTGTCTGTATCATTCTATGATTTAGTCCTTATTATTGGTTGACAAATCCTCGCTAGCACTTGTAACGTGAGGTCCGCACTATATCTACTTACAAACCTGGATGAAAATAATACTCTATTGTCCTTGTAAACTAAATTGGAAAAGCAGAAAGGGCACAATGGCAGCAGAGCATGTTGAAGGAGATTCATTCTGGACATTCATTATTTCCACTACCAAAAACTATATTATAAGAATTGCAACTGGTACAATATAAATATTCTCAAGACTAGACTTACAGGGTGAAGATTTCAGAGAGAAATTCATTTGTATGGCTCTGCTTCTAGCATTGATTCCCTGCGGGTGTACAGCAAACAAATTTCTCCCGTTTAATCAGTGCTCCAGGTAAAGTGAAATTGCAAATATGTTCTTTTCTTTAACTCATTCATGGGATGTAGGCCTTGCTGGCAAGGACATCATTAATTGCCCATCCCTAATTACCTTTGAGAATTGGGTGGTGAATGGCTTGCTAGGCCCTTTCAGAGGGTAGTTAAGAGTCTACAATATTGCGCTGCATCTGGAGTCACATATAGGCCAGACTGGGTGAGGATGGCAGATTTCCTTCCCTGAAGGACATTAGTGAATCAAATAGGTTTTTATGACAATCTGGTAGTTTCACAATCACCAATACTAGATTTTTATTTCAGATTTATATAATTAACTGAATTTAAATTCCCCAGGGGCCACGGGATGATTTGAACTGATGGCTCTGGAGCAATGATCCAGGCCTCTGGATTACTAGTTAAATAACATAACCACTATGCTACTGTGCCCCTTATTATAAACACATTTTGCTATAATATTAATTAAGTAGGAGCATGGTTTCTTGTCAAAGTTGTTAAAAAAAAGTTTAATAAGGAACTGAGTCTTGTTTTGGGACCAAACAAGAGGAGAGAGAACCAAATTACTGAGAGTCATTTTTAGCCAAGAGGCATTGAGATTGTTGATGCATGGGATCATGGGATAGGGTGATGGGTCTTTTACACGGACACTTGTTAAGATCAAATTTGTGAGCTGGCTTCAGGGATTTGTACTCACAGAATCACTGAATAATACAGTGCAGAAGAGGCCCTTCGGCCCATCGAGTCTGCACCGATGCATTAAAGACACCTGACCTGTCTACCCCATTTGCCAGCACTTGGCCCATAGCCTTGAATGTTATGACGTGCCAAGTGCTCATCCAGGTACTTTTTAAAGGATGTGAGGCAACCCGCCTCTACCACCCTCCCAGGTGCAGTTCCCTTAACCTGATGTAATTGGAGACCCACAGAACCCTGTGTCTAGGATGAGTGCCAGCTTTAGTAATGGAAAATTAAAGAGATAGTCTCCCACATTCTATTTAAAACAGTGCCAATATGAAAGTAGTTATGGCTACATACAATAATGCTTATGTAAGAGATTTGTGGAACAATTCAATTTGTTTTGAATACAAAAGATGGATTAACCGGGATATTCTGGGCTGTTCCAACCTGTTTGTACAGGTTTTATGCACCAAAGTCACCCTGACGTACACTGTCGATTAATGGTACATTGCTTCATTCTGTGTACGGTGGCCATTGTAGGCAATGGGTTTCTCTCAGGAAGTAATTATTATGTACAGAGTGTAAGGTGTTTTATATGCCCCTATTAGCAACGACACTAACTTGCACTAATGTAAGGTTATTACTGTAGCAAAATGTCCCAAAGTGTTTCACAGAAGAAGGGATTGAATAACAGACTGTGGGCAGCAGTAGGAGAGGTGATTGAAGGTGCACTGGAAAAGGTAGGGGCTTTTAAAGGCAGGGAGAGACGTGGTCAGGTGGAGGGGCTTATGGAGTTCCAGAAATTAGGCCACGATGTTTGAATGTTCTCTGTACCCCTGATAGTGGAAGGTAGGGATAGAGGGATATTGTGCAAACCAGTCAGAAGGGTAAAGGATGCATGCTGTGCCATAGGCATGAGGTTGCAAAGATGGGTTGGAGTAGGTGGTTACTGTACATGTGCGCTTCTGTACTTTCCACTGGTTAATTATAATTTTGAAAGTTACTTTTCCCACCCCACCCCTATCCCACTTAGCCTTGGCTAAGATCAACTCATTTAGTAATCCTTTATTATTTCTGAAGTTTTGACATTTAATCCCCATGTGACCTGAAAGAGTACAACTGCCTTGCTAATCCTGCAGTTCATTGTCAAAGTAAAATCAAAGAAAACAAAATAATCGAAAAATTGACCTTTGTCCTTTGGAATCAGATTGTGTTACAACTTTTTGCAGCACACAATCATCATGCAAAATGAATGTCCTTTTCACCACATTGAAACCCTTTGGCATTACTATGCCTTGATGAAAACAATATCGCAGGTCTGGATTGTTCATAGATGGAAAAACAGACTCTGAGCAGCAGTAGGAGAGGTGATTGAAGGTGCACTGGAAAAAGTAGAGGCTTTTAAAGGCATGATCAGGTGGAGGGGTTTACAGAGAGTTCCAGAAAAGAAGGCCATGATGGCTGAATGCTCTCTGACCTGCTGATGGTAGATGGGACAGAGGGACATACTGCAAACCAATCAGAAAGATGGGATTGAGTAGGTGGTTATCTGTACATGTGTCCTTCTGTACTTTCCATTTCTTCCAATATTGTCCCTCTTTATAGATGAGGTAGGGTCTAACGGGCTTGAGACTGTTTGGTTTTTAGGACTGTATCTATGCTTCAAGCAAGTTGCTCATTACTGACTGTTCCCCCTCCCTCTTGTCGACCTCTTCAATACAGCAGAGCTTACATTTTTCCACTTGTGAAAACAAGATGATTTATCATTTCTTTACACCACAGGTCAATCAGTTTAACTGTTGACCAGACTGCATTACAGTTCATGTGGTGAATTTATTTTCTTTCATTTATTTTCTCAATCCTCTCATCTTTTGTCCCTACTTCCCTTGAATTTTCCAAACTTTTGCTGGGGAACAGCACGGGTTCCCTTCTGGCATCTTAGCCAACCAACCCGACTACACAGAGCAGCTTCAACATCGAGTGCCATGAGGAATTTGACTGCAAGGGGCATCACAGCTGCATCAAGTCTTGTCTTCAGCCCAGGTCCACACACGTGCACTTTCAATCAGGAGCACGAACCCTGGCTACTAATTTTTCCCTTTTCTCCCCCTCCCTATTACTAAAGAACTGAGGCTAATTTGAACACCCGGCTGCCACCTGACATGAAATCAGGTAACTCGGTCAAGGCTGGGAATCTCAGCTGGGACCTTTCTGAGCTGTCGGGCTGACACCACCCACTGCTTTCCTTAAATGAACCATCATGGGAATGCCATTAGATTTTCACATCTCCAAGTTCTCTCTTCACCAATCCAGATAAAGCAATGAGATTTACCAGCGCAGGGACTCTCAGGCAGGGTGACCTGGTTAGACAAAGCATGAGTGGAAAACAAGATCCACATTAGGGTAATCTGTCAGATTTTAATGATAGTCAAATTCTTGGTTCAGTGAAACTGTCAATAAGGGATAA
This sequence comes from Heterodontus francisci, assembly GCF_036365525.1. NCBI lineage: Eukaryota > Metazoa > Chordata > Chondrichthyes > Heterodontiformes > Heterodontidae > Heterodontus > Heterodontus francisci. Next base: position 62,271,446 of record NC_090397.1, on the reverse strand, counting down.
GAGCATAAGAAATAGGAGCAGGAGTAGACCATTCAGCCCCTCAAGCTTACTCTGCCATTCAATATGACCATGGCTGAACTTAAGCTTCAAATCCACTTTCCCGCCTGCTCCCCATATCCCTCGATTCCCTGAGAGACCAAAAATCTATCTATCCCAGCCTTAAATGCATTCAATGATGGAGCATCCACAACTCTCTGGGGTAGAGAATTCCAAAGATTCACAACCCTTTGAGTGTAGTCATTTCTCCTCATCTCAGTCCTGAATGATTGACCCCTTATCCTGAGACTGTGTCCCCATGTTTTAGATTCCCTGACCAGTGGAAACTATCCCTCAGTGTCTACCCTGTCAAGCCTCTTCAGAATCTTTTATGTTTCAATGAGATCACCTCTCATTCTTCTAAACTCCAGAGAATATCGGCCCAATTTTCTCAGCCTCTCATCATAGGGCAACCCTTTCATCCCAAGGACCAATCGAGTGAACCTTCGCTGTACTGCCTCCAATGCAAGTATATCCTTCCTCAAATATGGAGACCAAAACAGTGCACAGTACTTTAGGTGTGGTCTCACCAAAGTCCTGTACAATTTTAGCAATACCTCCTTATTCTTGTACTCCAATTCCCTTGCACTAAAGGCCAACGTGCTATTTGCCTTCCTAATTGCTTGCTGTATCCTGCACGCGAACTTGATCCTTCAGCCTCATCAGTATGAGTTGGTTACCCACGACCCCCCCACCCAACTCCATTAAAACCGTAAATGGGCAGGTTTGAGATGGGCTGGGTTTGGGTTGAGATTTTTTACATTTTTAACCCTATTTTGAGGGTTAAAAGTCCCCCCTGCAAGGCTGCGATTGTCTAGGGACCATCAGCTTAATGCCAAGTATAGATCTAGACATCAGAAAGATCCCAGCTTTAATTCCTGGCCTGTACTGAGTTAGTTGATTTTATCTCGCGTAGTAGCAAAGGTGCCGAATTTGCTACAGCAGGAGGAGAAACTGTCAAGCCAGGTTTCCAGCTCCTGATCGCCACCCAATGGCTGCTGCTAGAAAGTGTGCGTGTGTGGACTTTGGGTCAGGAGCAGATCAGGTTTGCTGTGATTTTCCTCAACACCCCACACATTGTCAGACAGCCTCTTTATGCTCAGATAGGAAGAGTGACTAAAGTGGGGGGGGGGAGAGGCGGATTGAAAAGTAGACCTGAACTTTGTATTTGTCAGTTTAGTCAGTTTTCAACTATAATCTTTCAAAGTGATTCTTGACAACGCAGCTGGCCGCTAACGTAATCAGACTGCGCTAAGATGCACACAAGTGCAAACAGGCTCCTGCTCTCTGTGCGTGTGCTGCGTTCTGCATTGCCAGGACTGGTTGGCACATGCGCAGATGACGACCGGATACGGCAGGACTGAAGAGCTTAGATGTGATCCGTTGGTTATGGAATAAAAACAAGAAATGCTGGAAATACTCAGCAGGTCTGGCAGCATCTGTGGAGAGAGAAGCAGAGTCAACGCTTCAGGTCAGTGATCCTTCTTCAGAACTGACAAATGTTAGTTATGGGGTCGCTTAGCTATGTCTATCACATACTGCTTGGCGCGCAAGTAGTTCTGGGTTGTAGCTTCACCAGGTTGACACCTCATTTTTAGGTATGCCTGGTGCTGCTCTTGACATGCCCTCCTGTACTCTTCATTGAACCAGGGTTGATCCCTGGCTTGATGGTAATGGTAGAGTGGGGGATATGCCAGGCCATGAGGTTGCAGATTATGATTGAGTACAATTCTGCTGCTACTGATGGCCCACAGCGCCTCATGGATGCCCAGTTTTGCATTGCTAGATCTATTCGAAATCTATCCCATTTAGCATGGTGGTAGTGCCACACAACACGAAGGAGGCTATCCTCAATGTGAAGATGGGACTTTGTCTCCACAAGGACTGTGTGGTGGTCACTCCTACCAATACAGTCATGGACAGATGCATCTGCGGCAGGCAGATTGGCGAGGATAAGGCCAAATATGTTTTTCCCTCTCGTTGGTTCCCTCACCACCTGCCCCAGGCTCACTCTAGAAGCCATGTCCTTTAGGATTCAGCCAGTTCAGTCAGTAGTGGTGCTACCGAGCCAGTCTTGGTGATGGACATTGAAGTTCCCCCACCCAGAGCACATTCTGTGCCCTTCCTACCCTCAGTGCTTCTTCTAATTGGTGTTCAACATACAGGAGTACTGAGTCATCAGCTGATGGCGGGGTGGGGGGGGGGGGGGTGGGGTGGTTGCGGTAGGTGGTAATCAGCAGGAGGTTTCCTTCCATGTTTGACCCGAAGCCATGAGACTTCATGGGGTCTGGAGTTGAAGTTGAGGACTCCCATGACAACTCCCTCCTGACTGTATACCACTGTGCTGCCACCATCCTGATGGTGTGACAGGACATACCCGGGGATGGTGATGGCAGTCTCTGGGACATTGTCTGTTCAGGTATGATTCTGTGAGTATGACTATGTCAGGCTGTTGCTTGACTAGTCTGTGGGACAGCTCTCCCAACTTTGGCACAAGCCCCCAGATGTTAGCAAGGAGGACTTTGCAGGATCGACAGGACTGGGTTTGCTGTTGTCCTTTCTGCTGGTTAGGTCGATGCCAGGTGGTCTGTCTGTCTGGTTTCATTCCTTATCGACTTTGAGATACAACCGAGTGGCTTACTAGGCCATTTCAGAGGGCAGTTAAGAGTTGTTGTGGGTCTGGACTCACATGTAGGCAGATGGGAATTTTATGACAATTGACACCAGTTTCATGGGCATCATTAGACTATTTTTTTTTTAAATTCCAGATTTATTAATTGAACTCAATTCCACCGTGGTGGGATTCGAACCCATGTCTCCAGAGCAATACGCTGGGTCTCTGGGTTACTAGTCCAGTGACAACACCACCACCTCCCCCCTATTGCATGCTGCTTCTGCTGTCTAGCATGCATGTAGCCCTGTGTTGTAGCTTCACCAGGTCAACACCTTTTTAGGCACGCCTGCTGTTGCTCCTGTCACTATCAAGAAAGGCGGAGGCTGCACACCCTCCAGATTTCCCTGCTGTGGGTACGATGCTGTATTAAATTTGTATGCAATCGCTATGCCTTCCTGCATCCTCATTGTGAAATTTTCCCCTCTCAAAACTAAAGACAGGTGAGTGAAAAATGCAGGATGAAAATCTAACAGGAAATATTTGCAGGGTTATAAAGAGATGAGAGTGCGACTAACTGGAATAGTTTTTACAAAGGGCTAATCCAGGCATGATGGGCCGAATGGCTGCCTTCTGTGCTGAGAGATTCTACACTCACATCCCACATCATTAACTGGCTGCATTCCACTTACAACAGCTTCAAGTAAACGTGGGCTGCTAAAGAGGCAGGACACAGAAACTGTACACTTGTACAATTCAATCCATTGTAGACAAGCATTTTAATGGTGATGTCATAGCAGTGGCCAAACTTCTCAAGCAACAAGATATCTACATATTTCACAGAGGGAAAAAAAGTCCTTTTCTGCATGGAATGAATGTAAGGATTCAAAAACTTTATTCCCACGCTTAGAATTTGCATTAACAATTTTACTTATTTTTAAAGACACAAATAATAATTTCTTGCTCTTGAAAAATATCTGTTCAGCTGGAAATAAGTCATCGTAGCAGAGGGGGATTGCTGAAGGTTGGAGTTAAGCTACATCATTCAGACAGGATGGCTGTGTTACGTCTCATCTCACTCTGCTAATAACTGGCGAATACTCAGTTATCTCCAAAATGTGCTCATTATAGATGATTACAAGGAACAGCAGCCTTTTAAAAAGTTGACAGTCCATCACTGTGACAATGGCAGAGAACATCATGAGCTTCTATCTCAGACCTACTAACATATTAACAGAAAATGATTACACAGCACTTTCCATTCTTTTGAGGTCTACTTAAGAGACGAGGACCACTTGATGGAAAGATTGAAGAGACTGTTCATTCTATCGATCTCAGTTCCTGGCCTTTCACCTCACTTTCTTCTTCATTGGTCCATTGGGGATCCCATGAGATTCAATAGCAAGTGTTATCATGGCTCAGTGGGTGGCAGAGAGTGGGAATCAGAAAGTCCGAGATTTGAGCACAAAAAAAATCAAGACTGACACTCCAGTGCAGTACTGAGGGAGTGCTGCACTATTGGAGTTACCATCTTTCAGATGAGCCTTAAACCGAGGTCCCATTTGCTTTCTCAAGTTGCCATAAATGATCCTATGGTACTATTGCGAAGAGGAGCAGGGGAGTTTCCCCTGGTGTCCGGGCCAACATTTATCCCTCAAACAACATCACAAAATCAGATGATCTGGTTATTAGCACATTGCTGTTTGTGGGAGTTTGCTGGGTGTAAATTGGCTGCCACGTTTCCTACATTAGAACAGTGACTACTCTTCAAAAGTGCTCCATTGGCTGTAAAACACTTTGGGGCGTCCTGAGGATGTGAAAGGCGCTATATAAATGCAATTCTAACATTCAAATAGAAGGATGGTTTTTGTTTCTCATTCAAGACTCCGTCAAATATGTTTTGAGAGGGAGATTTTCCTCTTTTCTGCATCTGGGCAACACTCTGTTTCCAGGTGAAACAAACAGGGTGGAGACTCAATATAAAGGTCAGGAGTTCACCTGGCCTTCGAGTTCACTTTCCTCTTCATGGGGAAGTTCCAACAGCCGAAAAAACCTAGTATTAGGGCTTGCGCCAGGGCCCCTGTAGACCGGATGGTCTGCAGAGGTCCCGATCAGCCTGAAGATTGAGGGAAAGTTTTAGAACTCCTTCCCCTCGGAGTTCCCTCTTTGCCTTCCCTCCCCTGCTATGGGCAGAAGTCAGCCCGGAGCGGAGGCAGTTGCACTTCTGTTTCTCTCCAATCCCCGCCCCCTCCGTGATTTCTGGTCAGAGCCCTTCCAGGGGCTGGACCTGTGGTGGGAATGCCCCCAACCTAGGAAGATGAAGTGACCAAAGATTCAAGGACAGCACTCCCTTTATAGGTGCAATGCACTTCAGGTATGCCTCACCTGGTGCCCAGCAAAGCTGGAGGGTTGGGGGGGGGGGGGGGGGTGGGGGGAGGGGGGTGGGGGGAAAGGGCACAGGATACAGAGGAGGAGATGGGATAGGTTCTCTCAGTTTCCAATCTTTATGAATGTCAATTTCTTCTGAAGATTTCAACCCTCTTTCAATTCTAAATTACCATCTGTACCAATGCAGTCTGGGCAAGTCAGGACTAAATGAATATAGATGACTGACAGCTGCAGTTATACTGTGGTACTAGTCAGTGAACGATTGGCACCTTGCTGTACTCCAATTGTACTGCAGACTGCAAACTTACACTTCCTCCATCGATAAAGAATGGGGGAGGGGCTGGTGGGGGAGTCACACAGTGCTCCCTGCCAGAGTTAGACAACTGATGTTGTATAGTGACTTTGCAACAAACACAAAATGTGAGAGTATAACTGCATTCCGAAAGCACAGAAATTGGCGAATCCTTCACAATATTAATTATAAACCATCCTCCGGCAGCTGGAAGGATTAAAACAAAAAAGTGCTCAACGGAGCAGTCTGACCAGACTCTGACTCTGCCACTTAATCTTGTGTAATTTACTGACAGGAAAACACTGCAGACAACGATTATGTATCTGCAGACATCAGAATGCCTTGAAGTGTCAGGAAAACACTGTGGTCAGTGGGTGGCCATTAAGACTAGTGTAGAACATTTGTTGTTAGGTTACTGTTTATCGCTAAAAATAAGAGATAGGTGCTGGATGACGTTGGGTCCATCGAGTGGGGAGATAGTGGCTTTACTCAGTTTAGTTATTAATCCCAACTGGGTCTTGGTGGGAAGGTACTGGGGGGAGGGAAGCAGCGAATAATTAGAGGGATTAATATCACTGGGCTATTCCTGCATGCTCCCTAGCAGCCACATCAAGAATGACATAAGTGGTCATGCTTTGCTTGCCCAAGCCCCAAAAATAGTGAGCAGAAGGAGCAAAAATAAATGCCCCAGCACCACCCCCACCTACCAAGTTCAAAATTCAAACTCATCAAAGGAAAGTAAAGGAAAAACAAAGACCTTGGGTTGTTGCAGCTCATCCCTCTAGTGGTCTTCATCACCAGCCCAGCCAGCATTCAACTGAATGAATGCCCCTTATGACCTGGAACTCTGCTACTTTTCCAAGCAGATTATGCATAATTTGGCCTGGGGGAGATGGTGGCGTAGTGGTAATGTCACTGAACTAGTAATCCAGAGGCCCAGACCAATGTCCTGGGGACACAGGTTCATATCCCACCACGACAGCTGGTGGAGTTTAACTTCAATTAATTTAAGTTCAATTAATTAATTATTTATTTAAAAAGCCTGGAATTGAAAGCTAGTCTCAGTAATGGTGCCATGAAACTAGGGTCGATCGTTGTAAAAACCCATCTGATTCGCTAATGTCCTTACCTGGTCTGGCCTACATGCGACGCCAGACCCACAGCAATGTGGTTGACTCTTAACTGCTCTCTGAAATGGTCTAGCAAGTCACTCAGTTGTCAAGGGCAATTAGGGACAGGCAACAAATGCTGGCCTTGCCAGCGACACCCACATCCCATGAAAGAATTTTTTAAAATGATAACACGGTTGAGCGGCTTGAGCCATTCTCTTAGGGTCCTTGCCATCACCAGATATTTCAGTAACGTAACTGCCTTGTAACGTTGATTCACTACTATATGATAGATCGATAGTCAAGCAGGGAATGTGATGCAGAAAAACACTCCCTGAGAAATCTACTGCATGAACCTGGGTTTGGAAATCACTCGTGACTCGTGACTAATTTGCATTTCAATTTTCTCCATTTTGACAGAGATGTTAGCATCTCAACCTCCAATACCTGGAAGGGCAAGACCAGCAGGTGCATGGGAACATCGCCACCTCCAAGTCATATCTCATCCTCACCTGGAACTATATCGCCATTCCTTCATTGTTGGTGGGTCAAAATCCTGGAACTCACTACCTAACAGCACGGAGAGTGTATCTTTACCACACAGACTGCAAGGGTTCAAGAAGGCAGCTCACCACCACCTTCTCAAGGGCAACTAGGGATGGGCAATAAATGCTGGCCTTGCCAGTGACGCCCACATCCTGAGGATTAATTTTTTTTATAAAAACACCTTGATTAGAATTGCAAAGGATTGAATCAAAGTGTGAAGTGTAAGTGGACACAAAAGTGTAACAAGCATGCTAAATATTTATCCAATATTGAAGAATGCAATTTCCAGGTTTTGAACTCTCCCCCTCATTAAATCATAATGGTTGCACATAGTGACATCACTATTCGCGAGCAGAATGGAGATGATTGGGTAATTTCCCCTGTCAATTATTCCCGGAGACTGCACCATTGCAATTGACTGGGATTGATTCTATTTCCATAATTGGTATGCAGCTGAGCTCCACTCACTGCATTTGCTGGAGAAATCCCCCTGCTTGTATTGGGAGAAGTTGCTGTAGTTTCAGTCACACGTTCTGTTTACTTCAGACTTACTTGAAATAGATTCCATAACTAGATTTCATTTGTTTTGTTGTTTGTCGAGTAAATAAGCCTTGCTTGCTGCAAAATATGTTGTTTGCCGTAAGTCCAGCTCAGTCTCCCACTCATTAACGGACACAATGTCAACAGAAACTCTGTAGTAATAGCTGCAGACTTCCATGGTGCCAAGTTTAAAAATGTCTTAATTATACAGGTAAGATTTAAATTTATCAATTAGGGTAGAGGGTTAAAAATGCTTTCTGTTGCCATCAAGAAAAACATCAGCAACGCGAAGTGGAATTGACCTTCAAAGTTGAGAGTCAACTATTTCACGGGGAGATAATTTCAAACTGCAGCTGCAGAGGGAGATGGGAGGAGCTATTGCTCAGTTCAGGGTACTTTACAGTCTCTTACCTTCTGTTGGCAGCAACTGTGAGGAAATGTATTAAACGTGGTCACAAAAATCATTGATCATGCATTTACTCAATACCGTTCAGTTCTTTTAAAGTACCCATTAATATTTTGGGAGTTAAAAACCAGGTTCAATCATAGCAGAGATAGCTGATGAGTCTTGGGGCAATGTTTAACTGGTAGATAGTGTGCAATCTCCGAGGGCCAAGAGCTTTCCTTAGGGTCATTCTGCAGTAGTGTGACAAACTCAACGGCGTCCCTAAAGTAAAAATACATTGGTTAAGAGCAATAATTAAGAGATGGACACACACACTCATCCATCCTATATAAAATCCTATATAAAATCCATAATATTTGAAAATATATCCCTGTTTGTCAAGTCACACTGTGTGTCACACTCTCTGAGTCACTCATAGGCATTACACTTTCTCACTCCCACTTCAACACATTTGCTCAAATTTCACTTTCAACAAATCATGAAATGCAACAAAAATCTTTTTAAACAAAGGTGGCAAACCAAATTACACAAAGCACTCTGAATTTTTTTGATAGTCATATCTACCCCCCACTCCTTAGCTTGTGAATTGTTATTTGTATTTTAATGGTGTTTAATTGTATGTAAGTTGTGGGCATTCACTGGAATTTCACTTGAGCACATATAAAGAAACACTTAAGACTGAGTAAAGATTGGCTCCAGTACTATCCTTCACCAAGTGGCATTCTTGATTACAGCATGAACTACCAACTGGTTAAAATACAACTTAACACGCAAATTCATTAAAATAAAAGATGGCAAAAAATATTTTAACATTTTAAACTGCACATTAGACTACTAATTACCATCAGAGATGTGACTTTAGATCTTCTCCTTGAGGCAGGGGACCTGGGGCTTGAGTTTGCGATGCACCATTCACAGCTCATATTTACCTGTCACACCTCAACATTGTCTCTACCCAATGATTCACCTTCCTTCCCACTCCCAACATATTCGGACACTCCCCACCTCTGCCTCCTACCCCCAGCAGTACTCCAGGACCCAGCAGCCTGGAACCCAAAGCATAGCCAGTTTTCCAGCATCATCTGTGCTTTAATATCAGATTTGCCAACTGTATGCATGTGACATAGGAACAGCTGGAGGCCATTCAGTCCCTTGAGCCTGCTACGCCATTCAATTAGACAATGGCTGAGCTGCACCTCAACTCCTTTTACCTGCCTTTGCTACATATCCCTTGATACACTTATCAAACAAAAATCCAAAGTTCATTTTGTATTAAAAACACTCAAAAGCCAGGACCTACGCTGACAGTAATGGCGTCACGAGCATTAGAAACAGGTCAGGGGAAGTCAGGTCATTTTGGTTTGGGACCCCTTCTCCCTCACTGCTGTCAGATTCCAGACCCATCTCCCCAAACTATTGTCCCCAAAGCCTGAATTTAAAAAGCTGCTTACAAGTAAAATCTGAAAGGACCTCAAACGGAACTAAAAAGTGGAGCGTTAACTCTTTCCCCCCAAAATGGTATTCTGTTAGCTTGCTGTACAAGAAAATGAGGGATAACTGCTGCCTATTCCCTCAAACTACCACACAGTGGCAGTATATTCACATATTAGAATAGTTATGTATTGTATAAGCACGGTTGAGTCAGAGGGTCTCAAACTATTTCACACTATGGTGGGGGGGGGGGGGGGGAGAATTTTAAAATGGGTGAGATTGGGTGTGGGTGGTGAGGCTTATACAGTTTTAAAAAAAAAAAATGGAAGTGCGTCAGGAACTTGTCTCTAATGCAGCATCTTTTGGCTTTTACTCTGGCAGAACAAGGGCAGGCAACCAAGCCACCTCCATTTCAAATAGGTCAATAAGGTTGGAAGCCTCGGATTTAACCTGCTTTACATGTTTAACTGTGGCTGACCTGCAGCAAAGTGAGGAAAGCTTCGGAGAGCACTCCTTGTGGTCCAGGAGGAGCAGGACTGCTTCCCCTCCCCTCTTCGCGACCCCCACCAAGCTCCTCTTCTCCAGTGTCACCCCCTTCCCCCCCCCCCCCCCACTGGAGGCCATGCCTGTCAGTTAATCAGGCTGACGTCCGGGCAGGAAAGCTGCCAGTGATATTGAACGCACGGTGTGGAATACCTGCATGCTTCTGTTCCCAACTCCCAAAAAATAAAAATTCCTTCCGATGTGTTGCTTTTGAAGTAGTGACTTATATTAGTAAATAAAAGGCCATTGTAAATGATATGAGGAATTTGGTATAAATACTGTAAAAGGCAACATTTTAAAAATTCGTTCATAGGATGTGAGCATCACTGGCCAGGCCAGCATTTATTGCCCATCCCTAATTGCCCTTGAGAAGCTGGTGGTGAGCTACAGATAGTTGTTGGTGATTAGAAACAATTAAAAACAAATAGTTTTATTATAACTAGACTTGGGAGAAAGCACACCCAGGTCAGGTATTGCACAGCATCTTCAATAATGTGCTAACTAGTGAATGTAGTGGTTTGTCCTAGGCTTGCCAACTCTAGTTGGACACACTCCTGGAGGAATTAGGATATCTCCAACCATGCCATCCAGTCAAGCATCCTCTCCCTCCTCCCCCACACTCCCATCTCCAGTAATTTTACAAATGCTCAAAGAAATAACACACATGTTTTGTAAATTATGAAAGGAGGGGAAGTAGCAATAAACTCTATTTCATCAGTAGGAAAGGGATTTCAGTAGGGGTGATCAAGCTGTGGAAACATTTATGAGTAGAGTTAAGGAATGGCAAAGGATGGGAGTCTCTGGTAGGTATTGCCGGCAGACCAGAGCTCCTGATGCTGTGGGGATAATATATGCATATCAGAGAAGCAGGTAGCAAAATGTGATTATATTAAGAGATTTTACATTTCACAGACTGGGAGAAGCAGAACAGCTCAAGTAGTAAGGCAATGAATTTCTACAGAGGTACAGTGCAGAGTCACCACATTACCAGGGCTTAGAGTTAAATTATGAGGACAGGGTGTTTAAACTTGCCTTCTACTCCCTTGAGTTTAGAAGGGTGAAGAATGATCTAATCAAAGTGTTTAAAGTAATAAAAGGAGGGGAATCAGGAAGTAAAGGGTGATGGAAATGAGGAGCTCTCACCCCCAAAAATCTGTGGGTGTTGAGTCAATTGAAATTTGTTAGATTGAGATGGATGGAGTTGAGGTGCTGATCAGCCATGATTCATTGAATGGCACAATCGGCTCTAGAGACTGATTGGACAATTCCTGTTCCTATGATTTTTCTCTTGGGCTGCTCACAGGATGGAAGACTCCAGGATGGTTGGCAAACTTGGTTTGACTGTGACGTCTGCCAATAACTACTTTCACTTGCTTTCCAGCAGGAATCAATGGATAATGATCAGCAGGGGGAATTCTGGCTGATTTCCCCCCCTCCCCTTCCTAATCCAGTAGGACCGAGGTCAACTGTAGCATCTGTACTGCCATCCTAGGCCAAATTAGCAACCATGCATAGACCGGTGATCAAACTTGGGATCTTCCTGATCGATATGACTGGGTTCACACTGGGTAATGGATTGAGCCATACGCCATTACTTTTTTAAAATCCATGCCACATAGTTACTTCACGATAAGCATCCTTACTCTGGTAGTATTCCAAGCACTCGGAGGATGGGGATCCGGATTGTGTATAGTCTAAAGGCATCCTCCCTCGATTGTCCTGTGCATAAACGTTGGCTCCATAGTCGATTAGCATTTTGATCAAATCTACATTCTTTGCCTTGGCTGCAAGATGAAGCGCAGTTTCATGGAGTTTAGCATTATTCACATTTGCACCTGAAACAGACCAACCACACTCAAAAACAGAAGGACAATCTTGCACAAAAACAAGAAATGCTGGAATCACTCAGCAGGTCTGGCAGCATCTGTGGAAAGAGAAGCAGAGTTAACGTTTCGGGTCAGTGACCCTTCTTCGGAACTGACAATCTTGCATTTACATAGAGCCTTGCACATCTTCAGCTGTCCCAAAGCACGTCAGAGTCTTCCACAATAATAAAACCCAATACAAACTTTATCTTGAGCAGACAGGCATGAGAAATGGATAGGTTCATTCTGGTGCTTTGGGGGGAGGGTGTGCTCTTCAGAGTTTGTGGTTAAGGTCAATTGCTGCAACAGAACGGGGCAGGTTTACCTTTTGCACCTAACCTGCCCTACAAGTGACCAGGGAGCGCATAACACCGACAACAGATGCGGAAAGTGTTCCATTCACTGGCACTGGTGTCATTGTAAGTGGCATAAGAATTCACAAAGAAAGCTTTAAATTTCAAATAGGGCACCAAAAACCACCTACATTACAGCTTGGAGAAAATTGCTCTACCTGCATTCAGCAACAGCTTTGCACAGTCAACATGTGGCCTTGCACAAGCCACATGTAAAGGGGTTCCAAAGTGGCAGTCATATGCTTCCAGGTTTGCACCTACATTTATGAGCAGTTTCATGCATTCCACACTACCTGAAACACAAAAAAGCAGAGGAAATTATCGTAATTAAAACAAAACCCCCAGTATCTTTTTGTCTCAGCTTTTCCCATCTCTCACCCTTTCCTTGGCCGACAGCACAGGTGTATAATTGGTCTCTGCTGGACACAACTGATCAGGTGGAGATGCACGGATCAGCTCAGGGTGAGATCGTCTCTAAACCCTGTGTAAGGAAGTCTCTAACAATCGCTTCCCCCACTCCCAAAATGGCCTACCTCAGAGGTCACTAACCCACAACATGGGGTATCATTGGAGATAGCAACAGCATTGTGGTGTTGCCTCTCCCAGTAACATTCAGGTACATTCATCAACTTCCCACCAGAACCTGCAAATTCCCCTCCAAGTCACACACCATCCTGACTTGGAACTATATCACCGTTCCTTCACTGTCGCTGGGTCAAAACCTTGGAACTCCCTTCCTAACAGCACTGTGGGTCTACCTACCCCACATGGACTGCAGCGGTTCAAGAAGGCAGCTCACCACCACCTTCTCAAGGGCAATTAGGGATGGGCAATAAATGCTGGCCTGGCCAGCGACGCCCACATCCCATGAACGGGTAAAAAAAAAATTCCCAACGATTGGGTACAGAACAAAATCAGCAGAGACCAATCGGTTTTGTTAGCTAGGAAGAAATTATCAAGTAAAAACAAGACATGCTGGAAATACTCAGCAGGTCTGGCAGCATCTGTGGAAAGAGAAGCAGAGTTAACATTTCGGGTCAGTGACCCTTCTTCGGAACCCTGTGTAAGGAAGAAATTTCTTGATAAGAAATTATCAAGTACTGTCGATACCTTCCAGTGTCAGAGAAGTTTCAAAGCCATAATGTAGATTCACTGTGACAGAAAATATCAGAGGGGAAAAGCTGCCATTGTACAGGCTGGTAATGGAAGTGCCAGATTTACAGCTTAGTAGGAACGGGTCAAGTAAGATGAATGACCACGTCGTATTGATAGCTTTGAACAAGGATATTGTCATAAAGGCAGGTGATAGGATCAGAGAAAGTGGTCATTGACTCATGGCATTAGTCCTCCGCCTCCCCACTTCCCAACCCCAAATATGCTCCTACCAAGATGAACCTACAGAGTTTGCGACACCTTCCCTTACTGAGTTGAAATCTTTCCAACAATTCAATTCAGCTTTTGCAGGATAAGATCTCCCGCACCATATTCCTGATATTAATCTATGGATAGGTGTTGAGGATATCAGATTCTGGACTACCTTAAGACATCTGCCACCGATGAATTTTCATCTAAACTCGATATGATTCACAATAACTTTCCTAGTTCAATCTATGCTGTTCCTGTTCTTTTCATGACCATACCATTGTAATGAACAGAGGATTCCATGGAATGCTCCTCAATAGATGAGAGCAGACCACTCAATAAACAGAATTTGATGTTCAGACCAACAATTGTATCTTTCCAGATTTCCCAAACATTGAAGACTAGAAATGCCATTGTTACTCTGGTCTCAAAATCCTTTGAGGTATCAATTCTACTTAAAGATATTTTAATTCAGTTACTTATACTAGATCCTTGTAATCCATGTGATATTTTATACACCTAAGACTGAATAAGACAGGCTTTCGAGGGAGAGGTGATCTCCAGCTTAGTTTTGCCTTTTCTCATTAAAATTCATCAATGTTTATTTCTGACTCCTCTTCTGTTTTAGCTAGAAATGCTGCACCGTCTGCAAATATCTATGCGATAACTCATCAATCTATATAATCATTCCCATTTCTTTAGTTGCTTGGATCATAACATTTTTCAAAAATACTTTGGGGGTTTTTGGGAAAGTGGCAACTTTGATCAGTTCCAACTAACTGGAAGTCAATATGTTAGATCTCAGCCAATTCTTGCATCACTTGCACCTGCATACAGATCCCAAAAAACATGAAGACTGTTGCCGTGCAATTGGGACATAGCTTAAGTTGATCTCACTGCTCGCCTCTGTCAGATGTTTTGTACGTGAATGAAAACACTGAAGTTCTAGGCAAAATGTAATAGATTTTTGGTCAAGTCTAAAGTTTGTTCTGATTGAGAAATATGGGTAAAGACTCAAGACCCACAGTGTAGCACAAAGATTGAAAAGGAGAGAAGACTAGATAGATAAAGAAGCAGTAATTAGGTCATAGCAAGCTTGGATTTTAAAAGCCTGTGTAGAGGATTAAGAGCTGCACAAAGTTTGTATTTTTGAAGTCCTGGAAAGAGTTAAGAGTAAGGAATTGTCTGAATAATCTTGATTTCAACATAGTAAGGATGCAGGAAGGAGGAAAAACAAATAACGATGATATATTTGGAGCTTGTAGGAAATTTGAGGGAAAAGTTCCATCCATTTTTGAAGATTTTTTCATTTGAACTTATCTAAAATTTTCAAGAATCACTTTATTGGTGTGGCAGATAGATTTGTATCCTGCAATGACTGCAATGCATACATATCCCTTTTTGGAATTATGCATTAATATTTTTTGATCATGGGATGAATAAAAGCATGCTATTATTATCCAAAACTCTGCTGCTCGTATCCTCATCTTTTCAAAATGGTCATTATATCTCCGTTCTTCAGAAGATGCTTAACTGGCTGTCTGTGCTGCTGCCTCCATAACAAATATTTATAGCATTTACATCAAGTCCCACTCGCCCATCACCTCTGTGATGGTGTGCCAGAACCTATTCTGGCTCCCGGTCTGGAAACACCTTCATTTTAGAATTCTCATTCTTGTTTTCTAAACAATGTTTCTGGCCTGGCCCCCCTCTCTCTCCATTAACCACCACCTCCAGCCCTACAACCCTCCAAGCTCTCTACGCTACTCCAATTCTGGTAACTTGCACATTCCCAATCTTCATTACTATATCATTTGCGACCATGCCTTCAGCTCTCAAGGCCTGAAGCTACGGAATTCCCTCCCTAACCCCCTCCATGCGTCTACCTCTCCATCCTCCTTGAAAACGCTCCTTAAAATCTAAATCTTTAACCAAGCTTTTGGTCACCTAATATCCCTTCTGTAGCTGCGTCAAATGTTGTTCGACAACATTCCTGTGAAGCGTCTTGAGATGTTTTACTAATAAATGCAAATTGTTATTGCTTGGTATTGAGAGGCGGGTAAGTGAAGTGTCCCATTTATCTCAGTTACATGATATACATTTTAATTACTGATAAAGACAACAGTATATGGTACTTGTAACTTACCGATCATGCAGGCCTCATGCAATGGTGATGCTGCGAAGAGCAGTGGGTTCACCTTCGCTCCGTAGTTTAACAGTAACTTGACACATTCAATGCTGCCAGCAGCACATGCATCACAAAGCGGAGTACTCCCATCAATGTTGCTAGCATCAACCTGAGGCAGATTGTAGGAGTATAGATATATTTTCACATTGCTGCTTTAATACAGAACAGAGACAGAGCAGCTAATATAGCAATTGTGGTTAAGCCACAAACTGTAGGTTTGCAGAGCTAATCGTTTGACCACAATGACAGTCCTGAACAAAGTTATAACTCAGGAAAAGCAAAAGGTTGCTGAGATAACACTGGAGGCAGAGACGGATGAAACTTTAGACAATTGAACAGGATACTAAAAAGAATAAGGCCCCCTTTGGTTGTGAGAGTGTTCAGCAATTTGTTTGATGATCTGAGGGCCATAAGATGGCCAAAGTTAAATTCTGCAAGAATTTAGACATCGTATGCTTATCTTTAAAATGATACAAAAAAGAGGGATACAACGTAAAACTCAGGAACTTTAGCTACCTTGAAGGAGAGATACCATGAACGGCCTGGACAGGTACTTGTTCACGATTCCCGGGGAGATCTTTCACACGCGTTTTCTAGATGTGGGACTGCATGTACTGCTCTGTGTGTAATGCTTTGAAAGGATAATAAATGAAGTTAATTGTCAGGCATATTCCTGTCTCTGGCTTTCACCAATCTGTTAGGAAAAGGATAAGGATTATCTGCCACAGATCACAGTCAAGTAATGTAACTCACTGGACACATCTGTAGTTACATGTGCACTGCATGGAAACAGAAAATAATGTGCTGAGGGAGTGCTGCACTGTCAGAGGTGCCATCTTTCAGATGAAACATTAAATTGAGGTCCCAAAATCCCATGGCACTATTCAAAGAGCAGCAAGGGCATTCTCCCAGGTGTCCTGGCCAATATTTATCCCTCAACCAATATCACAAGCAGATTATTTGGTCGTTTTCACATTGCTGTTTGTGTGCTCATTGGTTGCTGCGTTTCCTACATTATAACAGCGACTACACTTCAAAAAGTACTTTGGGGTATCCAAAGATCATGAAAAGCACTATATAAATGCAATATATTGACGCTTGCCCAAGATGGCAAGACCAGATTCATTGGTGCTGGAGGGAATCAATAGCATGAAACAGTTGTGCATCATTAATGCAGTTTATCAATAAGCTTCAATATTCCACTACATTGTTTCATCCGTTTATCAGATAAACATGTGCTGAGCAGCAACTGCCAGATGCCTGTACTTTGCTCGAGCACTTTTCCTTACTCAGTACAGCTTCCACGAGTGTTCCCTGAAGTAACATGATACTTTCAGCAGCTTGAGCGAGTGAAAAACAACTGAGGATTGCATCACTCGGAATAACTCCGCAGTAAAGCTGTTTGATGGCATACAGCAAAACATTTACTACGTAATAAGGTCATAGGTCACAAAGTCTGAAACCAAAAAAAGCTTCCTCCGATTACCATGTCAATCAAACAACAGAGGAACATGTAAAGACAACCAAGTCAACACTGAAAGAAGACCTTCAACCTACAATGCAAATTCACCCCTTGTAGCTGTGAGAATCTGCATGAAGCATTGCTTTCAGGGCCAGTGAGCATACTGGAGTTATAAATTTAGGTCATTATAATCTACTCTTAATTTGAAGTAGCTGTAATAAAATTGAGGAAGGGCAGGAATGAGAAGCATGGTGGCATTAATTCCATTACTTAATTTGTACCTCTTAATTTGAATTATTGGCTAACATTGAATTAAAAATTTTCACATCAAGTGGGTCTTTAAGAGTGAGATGTACCTAATGGCCCATACCTTGCTAGAAAAATAATGGTGTTTGAATGACGCTTGCCATTATTAATGTGCAAAACAGCCTGGAAGAGATACCTTATGAATTGTGAACTGACAGAAGTTGCTGTGCCAGTCTGCCCTTAGCTTCATAAAAATGTCACCTCACGCTTAAACCTTCCTGTGATTTCCATGAAGTTGCTGAACGTGCACATTAATTGCCCATTAAACACGCAACAGAAAGCTAGGTCGAGTAATTAACTGCATAAGTACCTATTTAATAATGCAATTATTGTTATTAAGTGCCAATCAACCTCTCGTGCCCAGACAGTGAACCATTAAAACTGTGATGTCTCATTCCTTCAGGCTGTGAATTGTTTTGGGAGTTTCTTCCTGTCACTTTTTTCTCTCTCTCAATCTAATCTATCCCTCTCTATTTCTCTATCTGTATCCAATTTGTCGTTGAGTTCACCCATTGCAGTACACCCTCCTTCTCTGAAATTCCTCTGTTTATTTCTCAATCCTTTAATTGGTTAAGAAGATACACTATTTGTCCTGTTGTTCATCACGGTCCCAGATGTACTGTTGCCCCCTTCTATGCTGCTATATGGAGTTAGGTCACAGATCAGCCATGATCTCATTGAATGGCGGAATAGGCTGGAGGAACTAAATGACCTACTCCTGTTCCTGTGTTCCTATCAGCTAATACGTCCAATAACTTTGTGGGCAGAAAAAGCCTAAACATGCATGAACAATTCCAAGCAACAGGGCTGCAAGGCAACCTGCTCCAGCAAAATCTGGGCCCTTCATTTAAAAGTCAAACTAATGGGGAGTACCAGATGCTCCAGTGTGGCTGCTCCCCCAGGGGCAGACTGGCTGTATGGGAATTCAGGAGGTTTTCAGAGTTTCTGTGAATGGCTCCATAGCAATGAATTATCGGACAATATCTGAAGGAGGGTGTTAAGGAAGTAATTCCACAATGTAGGGCCTAAATGGCACGGCGACCAATCAGAAGCCTTGCATGGGGCTTGGGTAACATCTTAAGGGTATCTAAGCATAATTTTCTGATTAGCTGAAGTTTCCTACAAACCAAACAAAAAAAACTTCAGCCCTAGTTCTATGTATCTCTCATTAAATACTTTCCATATCCCAAGTTTTTTTGTCATGTCTTATCTCTCATAATTTCTACGTATAACACATACTGAACCAAACACTGTGCCTTGCTGCTGACCAGGAGATTCACAAGAGAATGGAAGAAGAACTTTTGTTCTTTATTACAAAACTTCACCTCCTGCTCGACCAGTACAAGAAGTACAGCTAGTTTTACTATCACTCTGAAAATGTTCTGGGTCACAGAACACATTAATTCACAATTTCACAACAGTTGCCAAACAAGAGACATCCACTCTGGACGCAGTACACACGAAACATATTTCACATGGTACATGCCAGATCTCAGTTCAGATTAAGGCTGGGCGGAACCCAATGTATAAACAGGTTCAGGCGAAAGATCTTGTTCACAATCGTGGCTCTATCTATCCTCATTAATATGTAATCCAACAGCTGGCACAAAGGCTCTGAATAGGCACCAAACATGAATAAGATTTTATACGCCATGATTCAGCAGCCAATTTCTCTAAATGTATAGTGATTGATGCATAGAGCTCTTTCCTCACCAAGACATATTTTCCCCCCTCTACCGCCTGCACCATCCTTGTGAGGTTGTTGACTCATGCCAGGGTTTGAGGTTTGTGGCTGGTGTAATGTCGCAGTCATTGTTCAACTTGCTGAAGCTGCTCAATGTTAATTTGGAAAAGACTGATGGAATTTGTATTGAGTGAAGCTGGCTAGAATCGTGGTACACAGCCGGTATTGATTTAGGCTTTACCAGATGTCTCTGACCTTGGGTGAAGCTATATCATTTTTAAAAAACTTTTTGATACAACCTGGATTTACTGTGGTACACCAAAACTCTTTCTGGTCTTGACTATTGCTCCTAATTCTTCTAGCAATTTTTTTGTGCAAAAAAGTGCAAAATAACACATCATCTGATAGAAGATGTTTCTCTCACAACCTTTCTCTTCTCTGTTTATCAATACATTTCAGACTCATACTCATCTGAGCAGTGGTCTCATGTTCCTCTTGTGCACCAAACTACATCCTACGCACTCTGGTTTCTTCCTACATCCTCACTATGTTGAAATCGAGATTACACACTTCTCCAATCTTACTCTTTTCTATGCACTCCAAACTATGGAACTCTTGTCCTACCTGAGCTTTCCCTTCCCCTTACAAGCGACAAGTGATCAAAACTCACTTAACTACAACACTTGATTAACCTGGCTTTCTTTCCAACCCTTGGTGATGGTCTGCACTACAAGCCATGGTTCCTTTCACTCGGGGTTTCTCAAAAAACACCCTATATATTTATTGAGGAATAACAAACAATACACAACGACATTTAACAAACGAGAGCCCAGATTATACCTGCGCTCCTGCAGCAAGCAGCATCTGTACGCATTGGATTTGTCCCCGCAGACTCGCCTCATGCAATGGGGTTATAGAGTCAACGGTAACTAAATTCACGCAAGCTCCATTTTCAATCAGTTGCTTCAGCTTAAAGATTTGGCCTTCTTTAACTGCTTCATGCACAGGTGTGTGGTCAGCCCAAAAACCTAAAAAAGAAAATAAACGTGAAATAAAGTCACTTTTTAATAAAAAAATAAAAGTTTTGTTGTAACATAGCTGTTATATTCCAGAAAGCCAGTTGGTGATGGATAAAACTGCAACCAATGTTTACACACTTTTATAAGCAATATTTACAGAGTTACGCATTACAAGCATACATCTCCTAACCTAACAAGATTCTGTCTGTTTCTATTTATAGGGACACAAGTGAATCCCCAGCTAAAGCCCACAACCCGCATGCAATTAAACACCATTAATATACAATTAACAGATTCCCTTCTCTTCAAATAAAAATTTGAGTTTATACGTACAACCAAAATTTCAAAACAAATTAAATCAAAAATCTCCATATTCTGTATTTTAGTTTTTTAAAATTTTATTTGGAGATACAGCACTGAAACAGGCCCTTTGACCCACTGAGTCTGTGCCGACCACCAACCACCCATTTATACTAATCCTACACTAATCCCATATTCTACCACATCCCCACCTGTCACTATATTCCCCTACCACCTACCTATACTAGGGGCAATTTATAATGGCCAATTTACCTATCAACCTGCAAGTCTTTGGTGGTGGGAGGAAACCGGAGCACCCGGCGAAAACCCATGCAGACACAGGGAGAACTTGCAAACTCCGCACAGGCAGTACCCAGAATTGAACCCGGGTCGCTGGAGCTGTGATGCTGCGGTGCTAACCACTGCGTCGCCCGTATAAAGCATTACATTGCGAGATGCCCCTCCTCTAGGGCCCCCTAACAATTTCTTTGTACATGCATTTCTTTTTGTAAAACAGTGGATGATTTGCATCCATCCATTTAATTTTAGAGATATCCTTTCTTTCCAGCATTTGTTTCAAGCCAGCAAGGTCAATCCACAACATTTCTCACTCTCACTTTTCATGCAGTATACATTATCTCCTCTTTGCTGACGATGCTGCTTTAACATCTCACACTGAAGAGTGCCTGCAGAGTCTCATCGACAGGTTTGCATCTGCCTGCAATGAATTTGGCCTAACCATCAGCCTCAAGAAAATGAACATCATGGGGCAGGACGTCAGAAATGCTCCATCCATCAATATTGGCAACCACACTCTGGAAGTGGTTCAAGAGTTCACCGACCTAGGCTCAACTATCACCAGTAACCTGTCTCTAGATGCAGAAATCAACAAGCGCATGGGTAAGGCTTCCACTGCTATGTCCAGACTGGCCAAGAGAGTGTGGGAAAATGGCGCACTGACACGGAACACAAAAGTCCGAGTGTATCAGGCCTGTGTCCTCAGTACCTTGCTCTATGGCAGCGAGGCCTGGACAACGTATGCCAGCCAAGAGCGACGTCTCAATTCATTCCATCTTCGCTGCCTTCGGAGAATACTTGGCATCAGGTGGCAGGACCATATCTCCAACACAGAAGTCCTTGAAGCGGCCAACACCCCCAGCTTATACACACTACTGAGCCAGCGGCGCTTGAGATGGCTTGGCCATGTGAGCCGCATGGAAGATGGCAGGATCCCCAAAGACACATTGTACAGCGAGCTCGCCACTGGTATCAGACCCACCGGCCGTCCATGTCTCCGCTATAAAGACGTCTGCAAACGCGACATGAAATCGTGTGACATTGATCACAAGTCGTGGGAGTCAGTTGCCAGCATTCGCCAGAGCTGGCGGGCAGCCATAAAGACAGGGCTAAATTGTGGCGAGTCGAAGAGACTTAGTAGCTGGCAGGAAAAAAGACAGAGGCGCAAGGGGAGAGCCAACTGTGCAACAGCCCCAACAAACAAATTTCTCTGCAGCACCTGTGGAAGAGCCTGTCACTCCAGAATTGGCCTTTATAGCCACTCCAGGCGCTGCTTCACAAACCACTGACCACCTCCAGGTGCATATCCATTGTCTCTCGAGATAAGGAGGCCCAAAAGAAAGAAAAAGAACATTATCCAAAATGAATGATTATCTACATAACATTCAGTGGGTATACTATCTTCAATATGCCCCTTGTACAGAATGTCACTTACATTTTTTGGCAAATAGAATTGCATAACAACTGCCTCTGCAAGAGGCAGTGTTTCAGTAGCCAAAGTACTTTTAAACAACCATTTTTATTTTCTCAGCTTTCCAAAGGACATTTCCCAATCTCACCCATAAGAAATATTATGAAAACAGCTGCACTAAAATACCCATGAGGAAGATTAGCATGTGAAGCATCACCAAAAATGACTAGTTTCATATTCTTTGGGTCACCTAAGGATGGGAACTTAAGTATGCATTTCCCTAGATTTAATTTTTAATGTCTTATTTGCCCTTAAAACATTCTCAACTTTACTGTGTCTTGGAGTTAACTATGATGAAACATCAAAACTCGTATCTTGTCTAGTCTGCGTGCCCAACCTGTTCAACTGATCAATCAAGTTTTGCAATTGCTCTGCATCTTCTTTAGATATAACACCATCTTTCTGTGAGGACCTAGTATGATTAACCAGGATGGGAGTATCACTCTTTAAATAGGATTGTTGACTTCAAGTTATTCCAGACTTAATATCTAAACCTATATATTTAAAAGCCCCAATTTTAAATTCTATTCTAACCTTTATTAATAACACATTTCTCATCTTCCATAGTACCACACCAGAATAAATCATCAACATACATCACGAAGTTGCCTGAAAGCTTTCCTTTATGATACCAATAAAACACTACAGGATCTGTTTTTAGTTGAACATAAGCTGTTTTCAGCAAAAGAGATCTCACCAAAAAATACCACACACTGGAAGCATCATTAAGGCCATAGACACATTTGTTTAGTTTCCGTAGTTTCCCTTCTGCATCTGCTGCCTCTTTGGCAGTTTCAGAAACACTTCTCTTGGAAAAGTATCACCTTGCAGAAATGTGGCTTTTAAGTCGATTGATCGACATTCCCATGAATATGTGGCCAAAAGAGCTAAACAGATTTTCAAGATTATTTTTCCAGCTCTGGGAGAATCTACCCTAACATCTGTATCACTCAATCATTCTTCAAAACCCTTCGCAACTAATCTCGCTTTAGACTTATAAGTACCATTTGCAAGGACGTCTTCAAAACAAATTCATCTATAATGACAAGGCTGGTTGCCCCTTATCTGGTACTTCAGAATAAACTTCAACTCTCTCCAAGAATCCAATTTCCTTGTTTTGCCTCTCTTTAGTTTATCCTCAAGTTTACTGGCAGCCACCAAAACTTTAAGATCATGAGAACTTCTGCTTCTAGTTCTGTTCCAAGACTGCTCTGTCGTCATTTCAATATCTAATTTATTCAAGCTACAGCCTCTACTTGCATTTTTATGTCTGTCAGAACGACTACTGTGAGATCTCCCACCTGCAGTATCGAAGGGTCTTTTGTCGATATATGATCGTTTTCTGATGCAAGTCACTTCTGGACCCACCATCAGTGCTTGCACTGTGCTTTCTTACTCCATTCTAGCAGTCCATAGACTCCGTTTTGAGGCCTTCTTCTTGAATATTCAACCAATAATTAAACTTGCAGATTTTCCTGTACATCCCATAATTGTCACATTCTACCAGACCGCTCTGGAATATATGTCACCCAAGTACCCACTGTGGGTAACTAGCCTGTGGATGTGGTAGCTGTGTCATGTGTCTCACCACTCCTCACATTACCACTTTCCAGCCCTTGATCTATCACATTCTGTTCCTTGGGACCTTCATCACAAAACACATGAGTATTTAAGGTAGAAGGTCATAGAGTCATACAGTCAGTCACTTACAGCATAGAAGGAGGCCATTTGGCTCAGAGTCCATGCCAGCTCTCTGTGGAGCAATACAGTCAGTTCCACTCCCCGTTCAATTGCCGTAGCACTGCAAGTTTATTTCCTTCAAGTGCCTATCCAATATCCTTTTGAAATCATTGATTGTCTCCTCTTCCAACACCCTCGTGGGCAGCGAGTTCCAGGTCATTACCACCTGCTGTGTAAAAGTGTTTTTCCTCACATTCCCCCCACATCTTTCATCCTAAACTTTCTATCTGTGTCCCCTAGTCTGTGTACAATCAATTAATGGGAACAGTCTTTCCTGGTCTAACTTTTCTAAACCTGTCATAATCTTGTATTCCTCTATCAAATCTCCCCTCAATCTCTTTTACTCCAGGGAGAACAACCCCAGCTTCTACAACCTAACCTTGTAACTAAAATCCCCCACCCCTAGAACCATTCTGGTAAATCTCCTCTACAACCTCTCAAGGACCCTCACATCCTTCCTAAAGCGTGGTGACCAGAACTGGACACAATACTCCAGTTGGAACCCAGCCAGAGCTTTGTAAACTTCAGCAGAACTTCCCTGCTTTTTTTTTACTCTATGCCTCTATTTATGAAGCCCAAGATCTCAAATGCTTTACTAACCACTCTCTCAATATATCCTGCCATGTGCAAAGATCAATGCACAAGCACCCCCAGGTCCCTCTGTTGCTGCACACTCTTTAGAACTGTGCTATTAAAGTCTATATTACCTCACCCTATTCCTTCTGCCAAAATGCATCACCTCACACTTGTATTAAATTCCATCTGCCACTTGTCTGCCCATTCTGCTAGCCTATCTATGTCTTGTTGCAGGCGGTTTATATCATCTTGTTTGCCACACCTCCAAGTTTGGTATCATTGGCTAATTTTGAAATTCTACTCTGTATTCCAAGATCCAAGTCATTTACATATAGCAAAAAAAGCAGTGGTCCTAGCATTGACCCTTAGGGAACACCACCGTCTACCATCCTCCAGTCTGAAAAACAACCATTTACCACGACTCATTGTTTTCTGTCCTTAAGCCAATATTTTCCATCCAGTTGGATACAGACCCTCCTATTCCATGAGCCTCAATTTTGTTAACCAGCCTTTTATGTGGTACTTTACCACACACTTTGTTAAAGTCCATAGAGACAACATTGAGCGCATTCCCTTCATCAAGCTTCTCTGTTACTTCATCAAAGAATTCAATTAGCTTAGTCAAGCATGTTTTGTCTTTTACAAATCTGTGCTGGCTATCCTGAATTAACTCAAATCTCCCCAAGTGCCTGTAGATTTTTTTCTAAGATGTTAAACTAACTGTCCTTACATCCTTCCTTGAATAAGGGTGTCACATTTACCACTGGCACCTCCCTCATATCTAGGGAAGATTGGAAGATTACGGCAAGCCCTTTTGCTATCTCCACCCCCACTTCCTTTGGCAACCAGGGATGCAAGCTATCCTAAGCATAGCCAGCCTTTCCAGTACCTCCTGCCTCATTTATTTCTATCAGCTGCTCAGAGTCCAGGATTTTGTATTTAGTTTCAAATCATCATGAGGAATGAACCTTAATAGTTTGATTGCCATGTTTGATAAGTACTGTCTTACCACCACGACCCATTAGCTCACCAGGGCCTTTACATTCCCTATGACTCTTTCTTTTAGAATACACCAAATCTCCTGAATTAAATTTGGTCTCAGATGGTCTTATATGATGCCTCAGTGCTGTCCGAATTTTCTCTGAGACCTCAGCATTGATGAACACCCATCTCCTGACATGTAAAGCATTCAAATGTGAAGAAAATTGAATTAATTGCAGTACCTTCTAGAGCAGGAGGACTATCACACAGAACAGTAGGCAATTTGGGATTTTGCCTGTAGACTAATCGATAGGGACCACACCCTTCGACCATCGAAAGTGAAGTCTTTGCATGAACCTCCCATGTCAAGGTCGGTTGGCAACTCGCAATCTGATCAGCTAAACTTTTATGCAGCATTTCATTGATCACCTTTTCTTTCAGAGCACCCATTGCTGAAAGGACTTTCAGCTGCAGTATTCATAACCATGATATTCATGTTTTCACACATGTCTCTGAACTCACTGTTGGCAAATTCACCTCCACTATTAGAAACTTCACTGCTGCCCCAAGTCCAGTCCCTATTCATTTATTTTATTTGTTAGTGATACAGCACTGAAACAGGCCCTTCGGCCCACCGAGTCTGTGCCGACCAACAACCACCCATTTATACTAACCCTTCAGTAATCCCATATTCCCTATCACCTCCCTACACTAGGGGCAATTTGCAACGGCCAATTTACCTATCACCTGCAAGTCTTTGGATGTGGGAGGAAACTGGAGCACCTGGCGAAAACCCATGCAGGCACAGGGAGAACTTGCAAACTCCGTACAGGCAGTACCCAGAATCGAACCGGGCCCCTGGAGCTGTGAGGCTGCGGTGCTAACCACTGCGCCACTGGGCCGCTATGGTTATTATAGGCAAAATCTTTTTCTCCTTACCATGTGTTAGTTAAGACTAAATCTGGTCACCAGGTCTACAAAATGTAGATTGAAGACATTTGCCTTTGTCCCATTCCTTTAGATCTATGGCAACCACCTCGTTAGTTACATGTGAATGGAAGAATGGAAAGCTTTCAATCGGACACGGCAGCATCCTCCAATACTTTTGGAGATTTCACACTTCTTACCGATCTCTTCTATTAGCCTCATATATTCATCAACCACACCTGCATCCTTTTAACCTTTGACAAGTAGGATGAGTAAATTATTGATCTAAGACAATTGTTTTTTTTTTCCTCTCTGATTCTTATTACCCGATGCCATTGATACTTGTCTAACACTCTGATAAGAATCATCAGGTCTGGTTAATGCCCTGACTGAGTAAACAGCAGATCCACTGACTTCCCAAAAGTAATTGCCTTATCATGCTCCATATCAAGTTTCATTTGTGACTTTTTCCAGAGAAGGTTTACTCAAAGGTATCTCACTAGGGATTACATCAATACTTAAAAATAGCTTACGCCAGCTATTTCACATGGAATTATAACTCTCTTTAATGACCTCAATGTGTTGTCATCAACCTAAAGCAAGTAGTACTTTTAGATTCCTTAACCTTGTGTAGATCCTCACTACTTAGTGAATCAAGGTAGCAATGTCAACAGTCTGTGTAACAGATTGGTTAAGTGCAAGTGCTATCTAGTACTGCACAGTTAAAGAAGTCTGCAACTAACACATTCATCACAGGACTAAAACTCCTTGTGACAATTTGTTTGGATACACAATTCACCGTCTTCTTCAGAATTCTCTGTGTTTCATTTCAAAGACCATGCCTCTCCGCTTTGGGCTGTTCACCGCATAATGATACTTTTATCACACCAGTGTGCTTATTAACTGTTCCTTGGTCATTCCTGGGATTCATTCACCTATTATTGCTCCCCCAATTCTGCCTTCTGCTATAATAGTCAGATCTACTAAAGGTGCTTTCATCCTCATTCTAACTGTCTTTAGTCCTTCCATTGTACTGATGCGTGCATCCAGTACCAGGACCATTTTGAAATCTGGCAATTATTGGGCATTGGAAACAAATGGGGATTCCGAGCCCTCAGTTGCCAGCAGCAAGACCAGTGGCACAATCTTCCAGGAGGCAGCCTCCGCGCTTCCCATCCTATTAAGGAAGGCGGGCGGGCTCCCAATGCTGTAGGTCCAGAAAGCCGGCAGCACTGAAGCCTTAACAACCCCGCCAGAAAAGGTGGGCACTGCTGAAGCAGGTTGGGGACCACGAGGGTGCCTTAACATGGAGGCACCCTTGATAGCATGGATCCAATTCAATAATTATAAGAGTTGAAGCCAATAAGCACCTAAGCAGAGGGGAAATGCCTCCAGATGAATCATGTGGGCTACAAGTGTGGCATTTCCTGCCCTCGGCCCCGTCATTGGGGCATGTAGCCTCAGGCTCTCATGGACAATAACCTGCCACAGGGAGACCACCTCCACTGAGTTGGTGGCCTCCACACACAGGGGGAGGCCACTCCGCAGTTGGGAAATGCCAGCCAGGCTGGAAAATCACCTCTACTTTGGGATCCTTAACCATCTTAATTGGCTGCCTGTCTCCATGGAGCAGGCATCTTATCCTTGTCTGAACCATGGGGCCAGGAAAATGCAGCCCATTGAGTCCTCCACTTTTTGTGTCTGCTTCTTTCTCCACAGAAGCTGCCAGACCTGCTGAGTATTTCCAGCATTTGTTTTTATTTCAGATTTCCAGCATCTGCAGTATTTTGCTTTTAGTTTCAGTCTCTGTCTATTTACAGGGGCACAAGTGAAACCCCAGTTAATGCCCACCTCCTGCATATAATTAATATACAATTAACAACAGCCTCTATTTTTTCCATCAAGATCTGGGCCATTTCATGCATTTCACGGTTGCTGTTCTGTTCATTGTCTTCCTTTATCAATAGTAAGGGAAAAAGCAAGGAAGACACCACCTTGAATGACTTTCAAGTAACTCTGTCAAGGTCAAGCTCCTCAGGAATTTGATGTTTCCATTGTCCTTATATAGCTCAGAAGACACCTAGCAACAATCTGAATTGGAAAGATTTCAAACAGGTAAAAGCTAGTACACTGAATTTGGAAGGTACCCAAATTTCCCTTTTATAATCTGCCCATAACACACCCTACCACTAGCCAAGGCAGGCAATGAAATAGAGGAGAGAGTGCTTCACTTTTTTTTTTATTCGTTCATGAGATGTAAGCATCACCGGCAAGGTGAGCATTTGCTGCCCTTTCCTAACTGCCTCAAGAAGGTAGTGGTGAGCCGCCTTCTTGAACTGTTACAGGCCATGTGGTACAGGTGCACCAAAAGTGCTGTTGGGAAGGGAGTTCCAGGATTTTGACCCAGCAACAGTGAAGGAAGGGCGATATTGTTCCAAATCAGGATGGTGTGTGATTTGGAGGGGAATGTGCAGGTGGCGTTCCCATGCACCTGCTGCCCTTGGCCTTCTAGGCGGTCGAGGTCATGAATTTGGAAGGTGCAATCCAAGGAGCCTTGGTGAGTTGCTGCAATGCATTTTCTCAATGGCACACACTGCTGCCACTGTGCATCAGTGGTGGCGGGAGTGAATGTTGAAGGTGGTGGATGTGGTGTCAATCAAGCTGGCTGCTTTGTCCTGGATGGTGTTGAGCTTCTTGAGTGTTGTTGGAGCTGCACTCATCCAGGCATGTGGAGAGTATTCCATCACACTCCTTACTTGTGCCTAGTAGATGGTGGATATGCTTTGGGAAGTCAGGAAGTGAGTTATTTGCCACAGAATTCCTAGCCTCTGACCTGCTCTTGCAGCCACAGTATTTATATGGCCAATCCAGTTCAGTTTCTGGTTAATGGTAACCTCCAGAATTTTGACAATGGGGGATTCAGCGATGGTACCGACGTTGAATGTCAAGGGAACATGGTTAGGTTTTTGTTGGAGATGGTTATTGTCTGGCACTTGTATGGTACCAATGCTACTTGCCACTTAGCAGCACAAGCAATGAATGGTAGTCATTTGTGCAAAGTGTCGGAATGTGTGCTCACAAGCTGGATTTTACTACAGGCTTCGGGACCCCGACACAGGACCGAGCCCACACTTGTCAGCAGCATGCCTGCCAGCACAATCTTTCTGGAGGTGGGCTCCTAATTGACCACCTCCTCATTTGCTGTCCGACTGAAGATGGCAAGTGGGCTCTGGATACTGCCAGCCCAGAGGGCCAGCAGCTCTGGTACCTCAGCAGCCCCACTGGGAGAGGTGGACGATTCTGAGGCAGGTAGGGTATTGCGAGAGTGCCTCAACATGGAAACATCCTCAGAGGGGTTCATGAAAATCAAGTGGTGAGAGCCAAAGCCTGTAGGTCCCTCGGTGGAGAGGAAACACCCACCCTGGAAAAATTGCCTGGTCCATGGGTGCCGCCTATCCTGCCCCCGGCACCGTCAATGAGGCATGGAGCTTCTGGCTCCGATGGACCCCCAGCCCACTGCAGCGAGGCCGCTCCATCGCGATGGCAGCCTCTGCTGCAGTGGGAGGTGGGGGCCACTCCGCTGGTGGCAAAATGCCAGCAAGGCCACAAAATCTCCCTTAATTGAGGCCTTAATTATCTTAATTGGCTTCTGGCCTCCATGGTGTGAGCAGCCAATCCAGTTCCACACCCACCGTCAGGAACTTGTTGGGCAGCCTTTCTGACGTGTCTTCCCCCATTTTCCCAGACCCCCACCCCTTTTCCTGAGGGCCCAGAAAATCCAGCCCCACGCTGCCCATATACCTCATTATTTGGGATCAGCATGCAATGCTCTAAAACAGCTTTCAGTTCACTGAACAGGGTTGCTTTGTGAAGCAGGCCTAGTTGAAGAAAGGCCATTCGTCCATGTCTTAAGGTTCTGGGACATGTTGGTTTGGTCACTGTTTATAGCAAAAAGGTGACTGAAGAGCTTAAGTGGACCTTACAACCATGTCAACTGAATCATTTGGAGAGACTGGGATGAACAGTATATCTTCTTGGTTGCATGTTATCTGAAGTCTGCTTTGTCTGCCTTTTGATATATTGTAATTTAGTGTCAGCATGCATGGAATGTAGAGATCAAAAGGTAGAATTGGTATAAGTATTTTTGAGTAAGCCATTGTTTGCTGTAGTCATGCTGAAATTGTGAAGCTTGGTACCTGACTTCTTAGTGTATTGTAAACTCAATAATCATATAATCATATAGAATTGTATTGTATGATTTGACTGAAAACGTATGTTGGATTGAATAACATGAGCTCTTTAAAGACAAAGATCTGATTCTGCGGTTGTTAAACTGACATCTATTTAAACTAACGAAACAAAATAGAACAGAAAGCAGTCGAACACAAAGTAACAAGTCATTAAGTACTGAGGTTAATTATGGCCTGATTGATATCCGCTAATTCATCACCCATCAGGATACCTGTGTGCATCTCTACTTCACTCCCACTCCTCACCCCAGTGCTGCTGCATTCCTTAACATCTGAATGTTTTCTGCCTTATGTAAATTCTAACTTGTCCAAAATCCCATGACAATATCCTACCCTGCTCATACTATCATCACTGATTTCCACTGACCACTTTCTTTCAATGCACCAAATTCAAAATTCTTGCACTTGTTTACATTCTCCTGTGCACTCCCTTTCCTAAATCACTTTCACCTGTTACTTGGCTCCCTGCCTGTAAAAGCCTGTTGAAACCTAACTTTTTCACTGTGCTTTTAATCTCCTCGCTTAATTTACTGCTGCCAGTTGGTCCTTTCTCTTAAATGTGTAATTATTTGTGATATTTTACTGTATGCAAAGTGCTATGCCAAGAGGAGAATGTTGAGACACAGCGTCAAGGGGAAGAAACAGTGTACATGAAGAATACATGAGAGAGGAAGAAAGAGTGAGAGCAAAACTAAAAGAGGAGATAGGGAGATCAAACGAGAAGCAGAGTGAGAAAAAAATGAAAGGATAAGTAAAAAGAAACAAAGTAATTTAGGAAAGAAGTGAAAGATGAAGCAAATTGAAAAGGAAAAGTACGAAAAAGTGTGCAAGAAGGTACAGGACAGGCAGACAAATAAATTGAAAGTGCTACAGACAAGGAAAACCAGTGAGTGTTAGAGAGAGATACAGAGAAAAACAAAGACAAAGAAAGTCTTCCGATGCTTCCCTGACTATTCTTGTGCCAGACAGACAAAAGGACTGAATTGAGGCTCAGTAAAGGGAGTTTCAGGAATTAGCAGTAAAATTAAAAGAGCGGGATCTTAAGAGTTGCAATCTCAGGATGACTTCGGATGCTACATGATAGTGTAAGTATAGTGAGATAAGGAGACAAATGCATGGCTGGCATGATGGTATATGAAGGAAAGATACAGATTTTTGGATATGTAGAGAAACAAAAGTAAAAGAAAATTCAAGAACTAATAATTTACAAAAAAATCAAGCATAGGAATTAGAGGGAAGAAAAAATGAGAAAGGATATTTGAGAGAGAATGAACGTGTAAGATCAAGAAAGTGAGAACATCTGCACAAAAAGAAGTGTGTACAAGAATGTTACTACAAAAGTGAAAGTTAGAAAGATAGAAAGCAAAACAAGAGGACAGTCAGAAAAAGAATGATGGCAAGGAAGAGGGATTAGCAAAGAAATGAAAGGGACAGTAATTGAGTAAAAGGAAAAGATGGAAAAACAGTAATTTAGAAAGAGTACAAGATGAAGCCAAGTGTAAATGGAGTGAGAGAGAGAGAAATTGGAAGTGAGAGAAAGAAAGTGAAAGTCAGAGTGAAAGTGCAGGAGAGAAAGTGAAAGCTGAGAGAAGGGAAGCAAACAGGAAACCATGCCAGAAAATGATTTAGACGTGAATAGAGGAGATATGATCAGTAAGTTTGCAGATGACACGAAAATTGATGGTGTCGTAAATAGTGAGGAGGAAAGTCTTAGATTACAGGACGATATAGATGGGTTGGTAAGATGGGCAGAGCAGTGGCAAATGGAATTTAATCTTGAGAAGTGTGAGGTATGCATTTTATGAGGACGAACAAGGCAAGGGAATGTACAATGAATGGTAGGACCCTAAGAAGTACAGAAGGTCAGAGGGGCCTTGGTGTACTTGTCCAGAGATTACAACAGGCAGCAGCACAGGTAGATAAGGTAGTTAGGAAGGCATATGGGATACTTGCCTTTATTAACTGAGGCATAGAATATAAGGTTATGACGGAGCTGTACAAAATGCTAGTTTGGCCACAGCTGGAGTACTGTGTACAGTTCTGGTCGCCACACTTAGGAAGGATGTGATTGCACTGGAGAGGGTGCAGAGGAGATTCACCAGGATGTTGCCTGGGCTGGAGCATTTCAGCTATGAAGAGAGACTGGATAGACTAGGGTTATTTTCCTTAGAGCAGAGAAGGCTGAGGGGGAACCTGATTGAGGTATACAAAATTATATGAGGATTAGATAGGAAGAAACCTTTTCCCTTAGCGGAGGGATCAATAACCGGGGGCATAGATTTAAGGTAAGGGGCAGGAGGTTTGGAGGGGATTTGAGGAAAAGTTTTTTCACCCAGGAGGGTGGTTGGAATCTGGAACACACTGCCTGAAGGGGTGGTAGAGGCCGGAACTCTCACAACATTTAATAAGTACTCAGATGAGCATTTGAAATGCCACAGCATACAAGTCTACGGGCCAAGTGCTGGAAAATGGGATTAGAATAGATAGGCTTGATGGCCGGCATGGTCACGGTGGGCCAAAGGGCCTGTTTCTGTGCTGTATAACTCTATGACTCGAATGAGACACAAAAAATGAGGGAAAAGTGAAAAAAGACAAACTAAATGCAAGTCAGAGAAAATGATAGATGGATTGAGGTAGAAAGGAAAGAGAGAGCCTGAATGACATTCTCTTTTACTATGAAGTGTTATCGCTCCCCATTCTCCTTGACCTTGCTGCAGTATTTGACACAGTCAACCACACCATCTTCCTCCAATGCCACTTCCCCATTTGCCAGCTGGTGGAAATGCCCTCACTTGGGGCTATTTTCTTATCTGATCGTAGCCAGAGCACCTCCATCAATGGATTATTTTCCCACCCAATATTTCATTTTGAGAATTCACCAACAATCCATCCTCAAAGCCCCTCCTCTTCTATATGTTTCCCTAGGCAGCATATAGGGGGTCAGCTTCCACACGGATGCTGAAGGTATCCAGTTCTACCTTTCCACTGCCTGTGCCAGCAGACTGGCTCCCTTATATCCAACCTTGGACAAGGTGCTATTTTCTCCAGCTAAACATTGATAAGACCAAAGCCATTGTCTTCTGTCCCCACCATAAACTCATTGCCCTTGCCATTTCATTCCCAGTCACTGTCTGGGGCTGAAGCAGGCTGTTTACATTGGTGGCACCCTAAATCACCCTGAGCTGAGCAGACTCTATATCCACTCCATCACAAAGACTACAATAGGTTCCACCTGCATACCACCTACCTTCACCCCTGGCTCATACCGTCTGCCGCTGAAACCCTCATCCGTGCCTCCAGACCCAACTATGCCAATGTTTTCATAGCCAATCTCCAATCCTCCAACCTCCATCAACTTTAGCTCAATCCAAACTACTACCTATGTTCTTTTCCACATAGGGACCTACATCGACTCCTGGTTCCCCAACACATGTTTAAATCCCTTCAGGGCCTCACCCCTTCTCTATCTCTTTCAATGCAACAAACAGCCCTGGATCTGCAATCCTCGGACTCTGACCTCTTGTGCAAAGGGGATGTGGGATGGGGGGAAAACTGAGGAAGGGGATAGGAAAACAGGGGATGAAATAGAAAGTGATAGAGGAAACAGACAAAGTGAAAAGCCAACATGATACTGAAAGGGAGAGAGAGACACACACACACATACAAGAGAAACTGAAAAGTAATGCAGTCAGAAAGTGAAAGTGAACAGTGGAAAGTGAAAATGAGACAAGAACAGTAAAAGAGCAGCAGCCAAGACTGAATACATTCAGTGACTGCTTTGTAAACTACTAATCAGCCATCATTTCATAGTGTAGATATATAATTATATCCCATTTGAGTTAATTCATTTACATTTAAAAGAATAATTTCACATATTTCTGCTCACAGACATAAATTGATCCTTAAATTTCTATTTATCAAATACACGTCCATCCACTTAATTGATCTAAAGCCCGTGAGTGCTATCAATCTTCCTTTGGTTCAACATTAGGTCACATAGCTCATCATCAACAGATATTATAAATATATACTTAGTCCTTAGTCTCATTTATCCACAGCATGAACTGCAAGTCAATTTGTGTGTAGACTGATTTCCTTCAAAATAGATTTTATTAAATGTTAGCCAATTTTTTTCTATCCTGTCTTGAGTGAGCTGATTTTTTCTGGCATATAGTTCCAAGGGTTTTGGAAGTTCACAAGTCAAAAACTTACATAGATTTTCGATTTCATACCTTTCCTCCACCCCTTCACTGCCAATCTTATCTCCTTCCCTCTCTTCTCGATGTTGACTCCTTGCCATACTACAGTTCTACAGGTGTCATCAGTCTTCAAGTGATGAAAGACTTGCGACTATAAAGCACCTTTCACGGTCTCAAAATGTTTCAAGAGAGCCTCCATAGATGGCTTAACTGATATCTCTCTTGCCTATGAGTCAGAAGGCTGTGGGGTCAAGTCCCACTCCAGATACTTGAGCGCATAACTTATGCTGACAGTTCAGTGTAGTACTGAGAGAATGCTCAACCATTAGAGAATCCATCTGTTAGCGGAGACATTAAACCAAGTTCCCACAAGCCTTCTCAGGTGGACGTAAAAGATCCCATGGCATGGACTTGATGGGCCAAATGACCTCCTTCTGTACCATTATAACTCCATTCAAAGAAGAGTAGAGCAGTTCTCCCTGGTATCCTGGCCATTCTCTGATTATTGATTGTGGGATCTTGCTGAGTGCATATTGGCTGCTGCGTTTCCTATAGCAGTAACTGCACATGAAAAAGTACTTTGGGGCACCCTAAGATCATGAAAAGCAATATGTAAATGCAAGGCCTCTCTTTTTCATGCTTGCCCAAGATGGTAAGACCAGATTCATTGGTGCTGGAGGGAATCAATAGCATGAAACAGTTGTGCATCATTAATGCAGTTTATCAATAAGCTTCAATATTCCACTACATTGTTTCATCCGTTTATCAGATAAACATGTGCTGAGCAGCAACTGCCAGATGTCTGTACTTTGCTCGAGGACATTTCCTTACTCAGTACAGCTTCCACGAGTGTTCCCTGAAGTAACATGATACTTTCAGCAGCTTGAGCGAGTGAAAAACTACTGAGGATTGCATCACTCGGAATAACTCCGCAGTAATGCTGTTTGATGGCATACAGCAAAACATTTACCACATAAAAAGGTCGTAGGTCACCAAATCTGAACCAACCAGAATAAAAGTTTTCTCTGATTACCATGTCAACCAAATGATATCACTAAAACAGATTATCTGGTCATTGTCGAATTGCTGATTGGGATCTTGCTGTGCACAAATTAGCTGCCACATTTCCCTATATTACAACAGTGACTACATTTCAAAAAGTACTTCATTGGCTGGAAAGCACTTTGGGACATCCTGAGGTTGTGAAAGGTGCTATACAAATACAACTTAGTTCTTTTTTTAGTGTAGGAAATGCAGCAGCCAATTTGCACACAGCAAGGTTCCACAAACAGCAATAAGATCATCTGTTTTAGCAATGATGGTTGAGGGATAAATGTTGGCAACGACACTGGGAGAACTCCTTTGCTCTTCTGCAAAATACCGCCATGAGATCTGTCACCTCCTCCAAGGGGGTGTTTCTGACTTGTGCCCAACAGCAAGTCTTGGCTTGAAATTTGAATGTGGGGAAACCGAATTCTGTGCTCACCCAAATTCCACACTGATCCATTTTCCAGCACGAGTGCAATCTGCAGCTCCTCTCTTAGCTCAGCAGATTTATCCAGTGTAAGCTGTGATATACAGGCCAGGCAGTGCCCAGGTTTGATCCCTGGTCTGTGCTGCATTAGCTAATATCAGTCGACACCAATGCCATAATCTGCTTGTGACAACGGCAGGGTTCTGTCCCTAAAAGGACATTAACGAACCCATTCAATTTTTAATGACAATTTTACTTTTTGTTTTAAACTTAGCTCTTGTTTTAGATTTTATTTTAACAGAATTCAAATTCTCACACTGCAATGGTGACATTTCCACTCACGTTTTCTGGATTATTAATCCAGTTTTCTTTACTACTGGTTCAGTAACAAAATCACAATGCTACTGTACCCAGATATCCACGTTTACTGAAACATTCTGAATGAGGATTAATGGCAATTAATTTTTTTTTCTTCTGCCCTCTCCAGGAAGCTGACTTGTGCTGAGTTTTGGTTTCACTATTAGGATCACCCAAATGACCGATGCTCAGGTGTAATCCTGTACAGTGTGCATCAACAGGCAATTGGACATGAAATGCTGCCACCACAGCCTGATTCTATCCTCAGCTATCCATGAACCTTTCACCAGGGGGTCACTGAAAAGCGACAAGGATAATTAACTTTTCTATGCTGAGACCTGTTGCTGCATGAGAAGTTAGCACAACACAGACAGGGCTTGTCCAGGCAATCACCTTATTTTTAATGTAAATCCAGTTTATCCTGTAAAGATGTCAATTACAAGTGGTGTGTGACACAAATGATATCCTCTGTGGCTGTGACAATGGTAAGCTATCCCTTCCTCATCCTTCTAGACCTCTCTACAGCCTTTGACATGGTTGACCACACCATCATCCTCCAACACTTCTCTTTCATTATCCTGCTGAGTGAGACTGCACTCACCTGGTTCCACTGTCCTCTATCAAGTCGTAGCCTGAAAATCACCTGCAATGGCTTCTCTTCCTGCTGACACGGTTACCTCTGGTGTCCTTCAAAGATCTATCCTCAGCCCCTCCTATTTCTCATGTACATGCTGCTTCTCAATGGCACCATGTCAGGTTCCACATGTATGATGATGACATCCAGCTTTACCTCACCATCACCTCTCTCAACCTCTCTATTGTCTACGATTTGTCACGTTGCCTATCGAATATCCAAAAAGACTTGCATTTATATAGCACCTTTCACAACCATAAGACATCCAAAGCGCTTTACAGCAAATGAAGTATTTTTGAAGTGTAGACACTGTTGTAATGCAGGAAACACAGCGGCCAATTTGCACACAGCAAGCTCCCACAAACAGCAATGTGATAATGAGCAGATAATGTTTTTGTGATGTTGATTGAGGGGTAATTACTCTCCAGGCAGGACACTGGAGATAACTCCCTTGCTCTTCTTTGAAATAGTGGCCATAAGGTCTTTTATATCCACGAGAGGACAAATGGGGCTTCGCTTTAACATCTCATCCAAAAGATGGCACCTCCGACAGTTCAGCTCTCCCTCAGTACTACACTGGATCCAGTCCCGGAGAAGCCAAACTTTCCTCCGAAAGTAAACATTGGGAGACCAAAATGTTTTTGGCCCCTCTCATAAAGTCAATTTCCTTGCCACTGATTTGATCCCCATTCCTGTCCAGTCTGTTCGCAATCTCTGCGTCCTATTTGATCTTGAGCTGAGCTTTCAATCCACATCCTCACCATCACCAAAACTGCCACTTCCATCTTGGCAATATTGTTCATCTCCACCCCTGCTTTAGCCCATCTGTAGCTGATACCCTCATCCATGCCTTTGTTTCCTCTAGACTTGATTATACTATTGGTGGCCTAACCGGCCTCCTATCTTTCACCGTCCATAAACTCACTCATCCAAATGTTTGCTGTTCGCAGCCTAACTCGCATCAAGTTCCATTCACCTGTCACCCTTGAGCTTATTAATCAACAATGACTCCTGGTCCACCAACATCTCATCCATTCCCACAATCTTCCAAGAACTCTGCGTTCCTACAACTCTGGCCCCTTCTGCATCCCTGATTTCCTGCCCTCACCATTTGTGGCAGTTCCTTCAGCTCCCTTGGCCCCAGGCTCTGGAATTCCTTCCCCTTCCCTCTCCTCCCTTAAGATGCTCCATAAAATCCACCGCTTTGACCACGCTTTTAGTCACCTGCCCTAACATTTTGGCTCGGTGTCAATTTTTGATCTGATCAGGCTTCTCCGGGTGTTTTACTACGTCAAAAGGTGCTGTATAAATACAAGCTGTTGTTGTTGACAAGCAGGTAAACAGAACGCGATTAAAAAATAAAAGAATTCTGCTGCAGCACAGGACAAGGTATCTCCACGGATAGCCTCAGTCAGTAACCACACGGTTGGTAACGTTACCCTAACTCTGGTGCTACTCACAGATGTCTCCCATTCCTCTCTGCACGGTTGCGGCGCCACTGCTACCACTTTCCATCTTCGCATCAGCTGTGCGCCGTCACGCGACTCAGGCAACTCGCTACATTGCGGCTGAAACATCAGGCAGCGTCTGCGCATGCGGAAATGATAGGCACTGCGAAATTGACATGCGGAAGTGAGATGTATTTGGGTTTGGTTGTGAGCATGCACCACTTCAATGGGCGGAGTTGGGGAAATTAGACTGAATGAGTCTGGGAGGCTTGAAGAGGGAGGGATTTACAAAGAGTCAGATTTATGGTTTTAAGAAAATATTCCGCCTGACTGCAACACCATGGAGTGTTCTTGGGGGGGGGATGCTTTTTCCCAAGTTAGAAACATTTTTCGGTCAGAGGTGAATGAACAGTGCGAGCGAAGGGTTCAGCAGGTTCTTCCTTACGATGTTTTATGTCCTCCATTTCGAGCCAGCAGGCAGTGTACCACAGTTAATCAATAACATTTCTTCCAAATTACAAAAAAAAATGGGTTTCACAAACATTAAAGCGATATTAAAACAGAAAATGCTAAAAAATACTCAGCAGGTCAGGAAGCATCTGTAGAGAAGAAACAGAGTTTATGGGCCAGATCTGGCTGTTGTAATGACGGCGAAACTGTCAGCGTTCACTGTCATCACAACTCTGAAACCCACTTGTGCAGTTAAATGTGGAAATCCAGAAGTTGTTGTCAGTGATTCCTCGTTCCTCCGCAAGGTGCACTTTGAAGTCCCCACAGATGGTAATCTTTAATCACTTGATTTGGTGTGAACTTCCCTGTTTACACTAAACAAAACCCTGAAATATTATGCCCTGTTGAATGAGATGTAACTGAGTTTCTAAGTGTACTGTTAAGACTGAGGCAGGAGTAGTGCACTGTTTATTCTCGTCCCATTTCTGCACAGGTCACAACATATATTTAAATTATCCCATTTGACAATACGGCCAGTCATATACTC
This sequence comes from Heterodontus francisci, assembly GCF_036365525.1. Taxonomy (NCBI): domain Eukaryota; kingdom Metazoa; phylum Chordata; class Chondrichthyes; order Heterodontiformes; family Heterodontidae; genus Heterodontus; species Heterodontus francisci. The sequence continues at coordinate 62,231,654 of NC_090397.1, read as the reverse complement.
TATTTTTCCCAGAATAAAACACACCAACCAGGTTTCTTTAATGAACAACAAAATTATCAGTTTATTATAAAACAAGTCTTAACCAGTAATCAAGTAAAGCATAAACACACAGATTGAAATTTTAAAGATCCCTTTTTACCTTAGCCCCTCATACTCACATACACGCGCACATACTTACACCGGTTAAGCGGAAAAATAAAAGGTATTTTTGTTTGGAGCTCTGTTACAGACAAAAAAAACACTTGCACTGAATACTTGCTCATTCTTGAAGAAAACAGCAGATGAGATATGTTATGTTCCAAAAATGGCATACAGTCTGGCCTCTGAGTACATGTAGATGGGTCACTGGGATCTGATAGAACAGTTCTTTTCAGGCGGTGTTAAGAATTAATTTAGCAGGCTTTTCTTCAAAGACAGGAGACAAGATGAGTTGACACAATGGACATCTCAGGGTCTGTTAGAGAAGTGCTGGAAAACTGAGCTAGGTTGTGGTCTTCTCTCCCTCCTTGGGAATTCTCTTCTCTCCTTGGAAATTCTCTCTTCTTCAGGCTTTTTAAAGAGGTGGAACAGGCTGGGTTGAGCTGGGGTTCTGTCCTTCTGATCTGTCACTTTTTTTTAAAGAGTTACAGCACTGAAACAGGCCCTTCGGCCCACCAAGTCTGTGCCGTCCATCAACCAATCCTATACTAATCCCATATTCCTACCACATCCCCACCTGTCCCTATATTTCCTTACCACCTACCTATACTAGGGGCAATTTATAATGGCCAATTTACCTACCAACCTGCAAGTCTTTTTGGCTGTGGGAGGAAACCAGAGCACCCAGAGAAAACCCACGCAGACACAGGGAGAACTTGCAAACTCCACACAGGCAGTACCCAGAATTGAACCCGGGTCGCTTGAGCTGTGAGGCTGCGGTGCTAACCACTGCACCACTGTGCCGCCCTACACACATCTTCCCCAATTACCAGGGTTTCTGTTCTATTTTTAACTGGAGTCATGTGACAACCAGTAAATGTTGCTTTCACTAAGTCCTTTCAGTGTTCTCTTGATGCGCCTCTTGAAACAAAACCTGGTCCAACATTTCTTCATTTTGAGAATGAATTCCCAAAAAAAAATTCAACAAAAACAGAAGCACTTTTGTAACAGTGCCAAGTCATAACTACCATTGAACAACCTCTCTGGGCCTGAAAATGTCATATTTGTGGAATGTTAAATTTCTACATTCTGATAAAAATTCCATAGGTTTTTAACATTTGTTTCAAAAATCTGTTTATGATATTTCAGCACCTACCATATTTCCATGTGTATATCCCAATCTTTATTTCTCTCACTGTAAAATTTATAAAAAGTGAATGATAATCTGTATATTTTACTTCCTGATTTGCTGGCTGAGAATTCTTCAATGTGATTGGCTGCTTAGCCTGCTTAATGACATCATTGTTGCTGGATACCTGGAGATCCCACAGACTTGGTGCCAGAATCAAACTAATGTTGGGGAAGGGGAAATCTATGCCATAGAGATCATTAGATCTCTGTGGACAGCTTTTCTTGAGGTTGGTGGCAATCATCTTCACTTCACCTCTGATGGCAAAATCCGGGCCGACATATTAGGTTAATGGTCTTTCATTAGAACTGGAAATGGTTAGAGATGTAACTGGTTTTAAACAAGTACAAAAGCAGGGAAAGGCAGGAGGGGAGGAACTAACAAAAGGGAAAGTCTGTGATAGGGTGGGAGGTAGGAGTGATTAAAAGACAAAAAGGATGACTGTACATGGCAAAGTGGGATGGCAATGGGATCATGGCAGGAATTTAACGTGGCGGTGGAGGCTCCACCCACCAGCTGAAAATTCAGAGGCAAGTCCACTTCCGCTGGGCCTGGAAGCCATTATGCATAGCCCAGGCCCTTAATTAGCTCCGGGCAGGACTTCTGCCCCTCTGAGGCAGGAAATCCCACCTCCAGGAGCTGCTGGCCAATCAGAGGGCTGGCAGCTCCTCCGTCCCAGTAGTGCCATGGGGAATGGTGGCCACTGCTGGGACTGCACCCAGCCAGAAGATGACCATGGATGCCGGCACCAAAAGGTAAGCAGGATTTCGGGCCTCACCGGGGAAAATCGGCTGGGCCCGGCAATGGGGAGTGGGGGTTGATTAGAGTGCTAGAGGGAACTGCTTCAGTGGGGGCGGCTTGTGCCATTGGGGACCCTCCATGGAGCACAGGGTGCTCTATCAGGGGGCACCTCCAAGCCCACAAGGAGGCTGCCAGGTTTTACCCAGCAGCCTCCCCAGGTGGCAAAGTGGGCGTCCACTGCTGGTAAAATACCAGCGGTGGCAGGAGGAGGGCTTTAAGTGGCAATTAATTGGCCACTTAAGGGCCTCAATTGGCCTGGGGTGGGTGAACCGTTTTCAACCTCCCCCGCTGCTTGTAAAATGGCCGCAGGTGTGGGTAGGTGACGGGAACAGCATCCCTGCCTCCCACTAGGTTTTACACTCCCCTGCCTCCAGTCTGCTCCTGGGGGGCGGGGGCGGGGGCGGGGGGGGGGGGTGTAAAACAAGCAAGAGTTGAGTCTAGAGGAAGTGAAAATGTTAAAAGCAGAAACATTACCAGCAACTGCTATCCAATGAAATGGGAACAGTGTTTATGATCTGAAATTGTTGAGCTCAGAGTTGAGTCCAGAAGGCTGTAAGGTGCCTAATCAAAAGATGAGGCGCTGTTCTTCATGCTTCTGTTGAGTTTCATTACAACAGTGTTGGAGGGCAAGGACAAAGAGGTCAGAGTGGGAGTGGAGCAGAGAATTAAATAATGTTAAATATGTCTTGTGAAACCGAGGGCATTTACAAGATCTTGGTCCAGATTTTGCAATAAATGGTGAATGTACTGTGCTACGCCATTCATTACACCTACACTTGCCCATGGGCTTTCTATGGGCTTTTGCACTAGAAGTTTGGGTTATTAGAAAGCCATTTCAGTGCAGTGCCCTCCAGAGAGGATTGGGGACTTGAGCTTGCATTTATATAGCACCTTTAATGTCCCAAGGTGCTTACAGCTTAATTCAGCGCTCCGTGGAATAGGGAGGGTAAAAATGGCCAGGGTTCCAGCTATGGACTGCCAACAGATGACTGGCTACATTTAAAAATTAAAACTGCCACATGGGGTGAGATACCAAAGGTCCATGATTAGCTCTTAGCAAAAGTCAAATTGGATGAATTCAGATCTATATAAAGGGTTACAGCTTTCCTGATAGCTCAGTGAGTGAATGCATCCCACAGTGTGATACTCAGCCTCAGTCCAAATTTGGTGCTAATGTGTATTGAATGAGCTGGGGCAGCACTACAGTCTCTATAAAAGTGGCCACAGTCATACCAAGCAAGGAAAAGAAAACATTTGCAAAGGTCACTGAACACTATCCAGTGATTTTTTTCTTTACTGGAAAACATGCATGTGAATGTTGGATTCAGTTGTGATGCTCCTCACCAGTTGACTAGTCTGCTAACACTCATCACCTACAATCACAGATGCAGTCGGGGGCTGCTGATGCTTGTAATTTTTTTTTGTTTCATGGGATGTGGGCAGCATTGGCAAAGCCAGCATTTGTTGCCCATCTGTCAATGCCCATGTGGCTTGTTAGGCAATTTCAGAGGGTAATTAAGAGTCAACCACATTGCTGTGGGCTGGAGTCACATATAGGCCAGCAGGACTGTAAGGACAGCAGATTTCCTTCCCTCAAGGACATTAGTGAACCAGATGGGTTTTTTTTTTACAACAATCAATGATAGTAATGGTGTCTTGAAACTGAGACTAGCTTTCAATTCCAGATTTTTATTAATTAATGGAATTTAAATTCTACCAGCTGGCGCGGTGGGATTTGATCCCACATCCTCAGGACATTAGCCTGGGCCTCTGGATTACTTGTTCAATGGCATTACCACTACGTCAGCGTCTCCCCCTCCCTCAAACTACCTCCATTTGGCTCTCTCCCCTCAGGAAAGCTGCATTTTTAAACCAAATTCAGAGGCTTCTCACTGCAAAGGAGCTAAACTTGATAAACAAGTTATTACACAATCTCAAACAGTTCCCCTCCCTCTGCTCCACCTCAAAACAATATTTCACGGGAGTTAGAATCACCATTTTCCTACAGGTCATATACGAGCAGAAGTCTGCACCCTGAAACAGAACTGATGGTTATTTGGTGAATTAAAAAAATAAAGTCTCAGAATATAAGATCATCCGAGTAATTTAAACAAGATGTTGACCAACCAGAATTGTGTTTTCTTAGCAGTGCAGGTAGAATCATAGACTCATAAAACAGTACAGCACAGAGGCAGGCCATTCAGCCCATTGAGTCTGTGCTGCTCTTTCAAAGAGCAATCCAGTTAGTTCCACATCTCATTCACACTGACGTTTACATTGAAGTTTAAAAGTAGCTTTTTTTGTATTTGAGTCATTACCACCCTGGCAGAACTAGCAGGAAAACGCTTGAGCAACAAATAATACTATTGCATTGCATGTAATGTAAGTAATCAAATACAGAATAATACTGCCAAGATTTTCCTGGCACTTCTATAATGACAAATCCTTGGTCCAAGATCAGCTGCTGCATTGTGAATTAAAGCATTGAGCAGCAAATGTGGATTTTATTTATACTCTGCACAACTGTCTTTAGATATATTTTGTGCCAGATGGTTTTAAAAGGAACAATTCAACAACACCTTGTATTTATATAGCAACCTTAGCATCATTATAAAAATGTCCCCAGGTGCTTTACAGGAGCATTATAAAACAAAATTCGAAACTGAACCACACATGAAGATTTAGGGCAGATGGTCCCAAATAGAGTTAGTTTTTAAACAGCATCTTAAAAGAGGAAAGAGAGGTGGGGAGATTGAGGGAGAGAAGCCCAGAGCTTAGGACCTTGGCAGTTGAAGGCATGGCCACCAATGGTAGAGTGATTAAAATCAGGGATGCTCAAGAGAACCAAATTAGAGGAGTGCAGATATCTTAGAGGGTTGTGGGGCTGGAGGAAATTAGAGAGATAGGGAGGGACGAGACCATGGAGAAATTTGAAAATAGGATGAGAATTTTAAGTGGAGTCATTGCTTAACTGGGAGCCAAAGTTGGTCAGCGAGCACGGGGTGATGGAAGGACAGGAGTTGGTGTGAGTTAGGACACGGGCAGCAGGGTTTTAGATGACCTCAAGTTTATGGAGGGTAGAACCTGGTAGGCTGGTCAGTTGTACTTTGGAATAGTCAAGTCTAGAGGTAACAAATACACGGATGAGGGTTTCAGCAGCAGATGAGCTGAGGCAGGGGTGGAGTCAGGTGATGTTACGGAGGTGGAAATAGGTGGTCTTTAGTGATGGTGCAGATATATGGTCGGAAGCTCATCTGAGGGTCAAATGTGACACCAAGGTTGCGAACAGTCTGGTTCAGACAGTTTCCAGGGAGAGAAATGGAGTTGGTGGCTAGGGAACATATTTTGTAGTAGGGACCGAAAACAATGGCTTCAGTATTCCCAGTATTTAATGGTAGGAAATTTCTGCTCATCCAGTACTGGATAACGGACAAGAAGTTTGACAATTTAGAGACAGTTGAGGGGCTGGGAGAGGGGGTGGTGAGGCAGAGCTGAATGTGGTCAATGTGCATGTGTTTGTGGATGATGTTGCTGAGGCGCAGCACGTCCATGAGGAATAGGAGGGATAGATTCTTGGGGGACATCAGAGATTGTCATGGATTATAATCCTAGCTCCTTTTTGAGGCTATCCCAGACCAGGCATACTTCTCAGATGCTCAGTCTCACTCAAGGTTGCGAAAGACAGATCCTAAAGATACTTGAATGTGATGGACTGATCTAACACTCCCTAAAGAAAGGAACCAGCTGAGAATATTACCGCCCTCCAGATAGCCTTTTTAACTAATTTCAGCCAGATTATAATGACCTGGATATTGTGAGGAGCCAGGAATCTCTCCTCAGTAATGTACCTCCCCACCAAAGAGTGCACAGAGATGTGTTCACAAGTTCACGATACAGAAGACTATGTGAGACAAAGTAATTTCTAAACTATATAAAAGTTTATTAAAGAACCAAACATGCAATTCACAGCTGGTGAGACAGTCAATTGCAACATTAATAGTTCTAGGAAAACAAAGCACAATCTATATTCTAGTAGAGAATCCAATTTTTAAATCTAAATGTTGTTACAGTGAAATATTTAAGATGGATATCCATCAATTACTAAAGTAACATTTACTTTAAATCCCCAAGTAGAAGACTATAGTCACAGCGAGATAATTCTGTTCCGGTTATTGCCTCACTCCAATTGACATACCTTTACTATGAGAGACATTGAGTGTGTCCAACAAATCTAAAATCCAATGTGTGCTTCTAATATTCTTACTGTTTCCAAGTTGCATGACTAATTGCTTATATCTGGGGTTGTTACCAATTCTGCAAGTAAGTTTGTTCCCTTTTATTTCCCAAATAAGCCTGTGTAATAGTTAACTTCCAGTTAAGATCCACTCTCTTCGATTTCTAAAAAAGGTAAGTTCCAAGCTTGTGACGGCCAATGTCCTCATTAGTCATCTAACTGTGTTTCAAGATTATAATTCAGTTTTTAGGTTCGGTCAGTTTGGTCAAAAAATTCAGTTGACTTGTAGTTAAGGGCTATCAGCAAAAAACCATCTTATCAACTATTACACTGTGTTAGCTTTCACACACCATTTGCAAAACTATGTTATCAATGTTTTACTGTGTGATGAGGTTCGTGATTTAAGGAGTGAATCCTTATCATCAGAAGCTGCCTTTATGTTTTAAGATGAGGCAAGGGTTTTTAACACGGAGGCGTGTCCATTTATATTATAAAGATTAACTTTTGGAACCTTTTAGGAAGATGAACCCTTTTAATTGCTTAATCCCTACTTTATAGGAAACTAACTCTTTTAACCTTATAACCCTTCATTATATCCAGATTCCATCACAAGGTAACTGTGCAGGCACGGGCAGAGAGGCCATTGCAGGTGATTCTTTGGAATCGATTAGATAGATAAGAATGGAAGCAGGTGAGCGCAGCCCCCATATAGCTGACAATAGACAGGTGTCGGAGGAGAATGGTGTATCAACTGTCTCAAAGGCTGCAGACAGGTTGAGAAGGATGAGGAGAGAAAGTTTACCTTTGTCACAGTCACACAGAATGACTTTAATAAGAGCTGTTTCAGTACTGTGGCAGGAGTGGAAAACTAATTGGAGGAATTGAAACATGGAGTTCTGGAAAAGGTGGGCATGGATTTGGGAGGCAACACCACGTTCAATGACTTTGCAAAGGAAAGGGAGTTTGGAAATGGAGTGATAGCTTACAAGGATGGGGTGGTCAAGGTTTTGTTTATTGAGGGGTGATGATGGCAAATTTGAAGTAACGGGGGACACTACCTGAATATAGAAAATAATTAGCAATATTTAACATGGGGACCAGGACGGGAAGTTGTGTGGTCAGAAGTTTAGTGGGAATAGGGTTGAGGGAGCAGGAGGTGGGTTTCATGGACAAGACGAATACAGAGAGGGCATGAGGGGAGATGGGAAAGAAACTAGAGAATGATGCAAGTTCAGGGCTAGGACAGGAGGGAGCTTTAGAAGAAGTTTGGCCGGGTGGGCTTGTGGGAGGGAGGGAAGTGGCAGAGTCAGTTGATCACATGGTCTCAATCTTAGTGACAGGAACTCCTCGCACTTATTGTTGGAGCTGAAGTAATTAGATTAGATTAGAGATACAGCACTGAAACAGGCCCTTCGGCCCACCGAGTCTGTGCCGACCATCAACCACCCATTTATACTAATCCTACACTAATCCCATATTCCTACCAAACATCCCCACCTGTCCCTGTATTTCCCTACCACCTACCTATACTAGTGACAATTTATAATGGCCAATTTACCTACCAACCTGCAAGTCTTTTGGCTTGTGGGAGGAAACCGGAGCACCCGGAGAAAACCCACGCAGACACAGGGAGAACTTGCAAACTCCGCACAGGCAGTACCCAGAATCGAACCCGGGTCCCTGGAGCTGTGAGGCTGCGGTGCTAACCACTGCGCCACTGTGCCGCCCACAGTGGAGGAGACAGGGGAGAGGGTTTCAGAAAACAGTTTGCAGTACAGAAAAGAGGCCAGGGGTTATCTTTGCATTCCAGGATAAACCTGGAATAGTGAGAAGTTTTGGCAGACAAAAGCAGGGCCCGATAATGCTTTATGTCATCCAACCAGATCTGGCAGTGAGTGGCTAAGCCAGTGTCCACCGTATCTGTTCAAGTCTATGTCCCTTGGTATTAAGGGAGCAAAGGTGAGGGCCATACCAGGGAGGACAGCCATGTTGAGAGAGAGTAATGGTTTTAATAGGGACTATGGCTTAAAAGGTGGAGGTGAGGTGGTTGAGTAGAATTGTAGCTTCAGAATTGTGTAGTGAACAGAGGGCCAAAGGCTAATCAGTTGGGATTTTGAAAGTTCAGTTGTAAGTGAATTGGGATAAAGATTTTTTCCAGGTGCAAACACGGAAGGAAGTAGGATCTTTTTATTAATGGTGCATGCTTTTTCAGAGTAGGGTTGCACCAGCTTACACAATATTAAGAGTTCTTAGTTATTCCACAATGTATAACTTCACATAATTCTAACAGATTATTGTTTATGTTTATAGACACTGCCCAGAAACAAATTCAAGAGAAACATAGGAAGAAATCTAGGGGGTGTGCTGTGTATATGCGTGTTTATTACATTACAACAGGGAAAAAAATAACGTCTTTGCCACTACCCGGAGAATTTTCTTTTCAACTCTTTGAAGAAGTAGCCTGCACACCACAGTGGATTTCAGCTTTCTTCCTATTAAATATTCTTAAATGTGAGAAATTGTATCGGGTTACAGTTTCTTCACCACTAGCAGTCACCTACTGGGTTTCTTCGCTGTGTCTTTTTGTTCAATTACCTTACCTGAAAATAAATCTATTAGTTTAAGCTTGCAAAAAATGTTCCAACAGCGTCGACAGGAAAACTAAGGTGTATATATTTCCTTTCTTTTGCAAACTTAAATGATAAAATTAACAATGATTTTTCTAACTCCTCCAAGACAAAAACAACATTTCCCTGAGGACAATAATATTCAAACAGGATATTGCATTACTGATGACTTTGCCTGATTCAGTTTCATATCCTATCCATTTTTCCTTGTGCCGCAAATGTTTTGTAAAAACTGGAGAAAAAAACCCATTAAAAATGGTTAAAATTAACTTTAATTTTTGCTGGTCCCCTCCCTTTCTGGGAGCTGTTGCAATTTTACAGCCAGTGTTGTAGCTATATTGGAACAGCTTGGCTAGGGTTACGGCTAGTTCTGGAGCACAAGTCTTCAGAATTATTGCCGGAATTTTATCATGGGCCATAGCCTTTGCAGTATCCAGTGTCTTCAGCGTGTCTTGATATCGTGTGGAGTGAATCAGATTGGCTGAAGACTGGCATCTGTGATGCTGGGGACCTCAGGAGGAGGCAGAGATGGATCATCCACTCGGCACTTCTGGCTGAAGATGGATGCAAATGCTTCAGCCTTGTCTTTTGCACTGATGGGCTGGGCTCCCCCATCGTTGAGGATGGGGATATTTGTGGAGCCTCCTCCTCCAGTTAGTTGTTTAATTGCTCACCACCATTCACAACTGGATGTGGCAGGACTGCAGAGCTTAGATCTGATCTGTTGGTTGTGGGATTGCTCGACTCTGTCTATCACATGCCACTTCTGCCGTTTAGCATGCAAGTAGTCCTGTGTTTTAGCTTCACCAGACTGACACCTCATTTTCACCAGCCTGGTGTTGCTCCTGGCATGTTTTTTTTTAGATTAGAGATACAGCACTGAAACAGGCCCTTCGGCCCACCGAGTCTGTGCCGAACATCAACCACCCATTTTATACTAATCCTACACTAATCCCATATTCCCAACAAACATCCCCACCTATCCCTATATTTCCCTACCACCTACCTATACTAGTGACAATTTATAATGGCCAATTTACCTATCAACCTGCAAGTCTTTTGGCTTGTGGGAGGAAACCGGAGCACCTGGAGAAAACCCACACAGACACAGGGAGAACTTGCAAACTCCACACAGGCAGTACCCGGAATCGAACCCGGGTCCCTGGAGCTGTGAGGCTGCGGTGCTAACCACTGCGCCACTGTGCCGCCCTGCACTCCTGCACTCTTCATTGAACCTGGGTTGGTCCCCTGGATTGATGGTAATGGTAGAGTGGAGGATATGCTGGGCCATGAGGTTACAGATTGTGGTTGTATACAATTCTGCTGCTGCTGAAGGCCCACAGCGCCTCATGGATGCTCAGTTTTGAGTTGCTAGATCTGTTCAAAATCTATCCCATTTAGCACGGTGGTAGTGCCACACAACACGATAGTGGGTACCCTCAGGGCTGGATTTTACCAGCCCCTCGACGCTCCGGGTTGTGGCAGGGAGGCCCGTAAAATGCTAGCAGGAGTGGCCTGGCCAATGATGCCGAGAAGGCCCCGCCGGATATTAGCGGCCTTCATTAAAGTATTGAAATTAGCTACAGTAACATGCAAATGAACTTAGCTGCCACTGCCGGTTGTCCCACGCTGATTTTACAGCCAACCGGCTGCAACTCGTAAACCTTCGGAACTACATTGGAGTTCCGAGCCGAGACACTAGTGGGGAGGGAGGAGGAATAAACTTATCAGGGCGGGGGGGGGGGGGGGGCGGAGTGGGAAAACTATGCCTATCGGTTATGGGTGGGACGGGGTTGAGGGTCAAAGATACTGAAGGTTGGGGGGGGGGGGGAAGTTCAGAATTTCAGAAAGTGTATTTTTGGGGGGATAGGTCAATTTGTGTGTTTAGGATTCAGTGAGGGGTGGGTGGGTTAGGAGATTCAATGTTACATTAAATGTATGTTAACGTTTTTAAGCTCACTGGTACCTTTAAATATTTAAATATATCCTGAAGGACTTGAAGCCCTTTAAAAATGGCGGTGGCGCCGGTCGCCGTTGCTGGGGACGTGGCAGCCGCCCCCTCTACGTCATCTGGGGCGGAAGCTCCGCCCCGTCCATTTAAATGAGCCCCCACATGTAATATCGCAGGGGCTGTGGGGGGGGGGGGCACTTCCGTGTTGGAAGGCCATCGCCTTCACAGCGCTGATAAAATTCAGCCCTCAGTGTGAAGACGGGACTTCGTCTCCCACAAGAACTGTGCGGTGGTCATTCCTACCAACACTGTCATGGACAGATGCATCTGCAACAGGTAGATTGGTGAGGACGAAGTCAAGTATGTTTTTCCTTCTTGTTGGTTCCCTCACCACCTGCCCCAGACCCAGTCTAGCAGCAATGTCCTTTAGGACTCGGCCAGCTCGGTAGTGGTGCTACCAAGCCACTCTTGGTGATAGACATTGAAGTCCCCCACCCAGAACATTGCTGGAGCAATAAACCATAATGTGATACATTGGTCCTGCTATGTGCTGTGATACTGACTAAACAGTTTGCAGCCCCAGAATCGCAAGAGTCTATTCTGAGATGAATATCTTTCAGCAAACAATTATACAATTACTCAATACTAATAAACTGTTCAGCAGTTGAAATCATTAGTTTTTTAACTTCTGAGCCCTTGGAAAGACAAGTGCAAATAACGCAATAAAATAGATACAGAATACTGGATGCATCTGTAATGCTACAAAGTAAAGTTCCTTAAATGTCGAGCTCTTCAAAAACACAGAGCACATTTTTTTTAACTTGCATTTTTCTTAAGTATAAAAATAAGCAATCCAGTTGCTGCATGCCAAAAAGCATCAAATCCCATGGAGGAATGCCTTTCCTGCTTATGTTCAATGTAAAAAAAAACAGAAGTGTGAATCCACATGTAGAAAAGATTCATGGAAAATTACCAATTAGGCTTAAGCAACAGAAATGTCACTCATGATCGAAACTCATAAAGAACCAGGTAGCAGAATTTCACTGCCGCTGGTATTGGAAAACGAGCACAAATTGATTAGATATCGCTTATTGGACACAATTGTCCAATACCAAAAACATATAACAAGTTAGAGAGCTTAAATTCAATGGCACACAGGCATGGCTGATCTTGTAGATTTCTGTAGCACTTTTTTCAATCCAACTTTTTGTTCCCTGTATTATTACTAAAATAAACCATGACAGTAGTTCTGCTAATTCCTAACCATCCCTACAAACAAGATCAAACTGGAATCCCCACAGACGTAATGTGATTAGCAGTTTACACAGCACTCTTTCTGATATTAAGGAGAGGCATTCTAATTAATCTCTACCAGCATTACAAAAGTGATGTGAATGGCACCACCCTTGTGGTTAAGAAACAACTTACAGAAGACAGCAACACATGGGCAGAACAAAATGACAAAGGATTGTTTGGGTGAGTAAACCATTCCTTTTTATCCTATCTGTATATTATATCTATGCCAGCAGAGACCTGCAAAACATTTGGCATCAAATTAGTATCTATATTGTGACAGTACTTAATGAAATACAGGATTTCAAGTTATTTTTTAACAGGATCAAAACTTCTAACTCTGGATAAAGCTACATAGAGCTGTCCATGTGTAAAAACAGGCCTAGGAATATAAATACTAATTTTGTCCAAAGTCTGGCTTATAATCATTGAATATGAAAATCTAATTGGGAACTGCTTTCTCCTAAATTGAAAAGGCAGGTTTACAACTCATGGGCTCAATATTATTCAAGGAATTAAACACTCCTATTTCCTTGAAATCTGCCAGATATAATTTCAGAATCTATCATTGAAGAAAGCGGCTTCCTTACTATCAATCTTGTTCCATTACAAAGTCCTTGTTTAGAGTCATAAGAGTCAGAGTCATTTACGGCACAGAAGGAGGCCATTCGGCCCATCGAGTCCATGAAAACTCTCCATGGAGCTATCCAGTCAGTCTCACTGCCCCACTCGATCTCCGTAGCCCTGCAAGCTTACTTCTTTCAAGCGGCCATCAAATTTCCTTTTGAAGTCATTGATTGTCTTCGCTTCCACCACCTTTATGGGCATGGAGTTCCAGGTCATTACCACCCGCTGCTTGCCCCAAACCTTCAATCTGTGTCCCCTAGTCCTTGTACCATTCATTAATGTGAACAGTTTTTCCTTGCATAACTTATCTAAGCTTGTCATAATCTTTTATACTTCTATTAACTCTCCCCTCAATCTCCTTTGTTCTGAGAACAACCCTAACTTTTCCAACCTAAATTGTAACTAAAATCTCCCATCCCTGGAACCATTCTGGTAAATCTCCTCTGCACCCTCTCATATCCTTTCTAATTTCATAGCAACATTATAAGTGCTCCTTCCTTGCATCTAAGTTTGTGTGGTGGCATGCCCATTGGAGTTAGACTGTGTAGAAACTCCGGAGGGTAAAAACTATCATCTTCATCTGTAGAGTCAATGCTGATGTATTCTTTTAATTAACCTGACAGCTTCTCTAAAATCTTTTAATTCAAATCTAGTGAATCTCCCCATCTCGCTCTTGCCATCCCCATCCCTCCCATCAATCTAATCCCATCCCATCCCATCCATCACGGCAACAATCTCTCCGACCAGGGTTACCACAAACCAAAACTCACAATGGCTATAAAATCTCACTAAGTAATGGGTATAATTTAAAGTTGTGTGACATTGAAACACAGTATTGAAGCATTTTGGGTTCTGTGTACTATAGGCAAGATTGCATTGATCCCAGTATGGTAAATTGGTCCAGAGATAATACACCACCAGATACCAATTATATCCCTGCCTGTGTAATAGTCACACCCTTATCTTCTGTTGTTTTTGTCACTGCCGCCACCACCAACCGTTGGCAGCCGCACATGTGTCACACGCTCCAGGCCCCCGCATGTCCCACACGTCTCTGCGTGTGCCATAGCAGAGACCAGAAAAACATTTGCGGTCAAAGTAGCATCTTTATTGCAACAGTGCTTCTTTAAATACAGGATTTCTAGTTATTCTTTCACCAAAGACTTTAACAGAATCAAAACTTATGAACTTGGCAAAAGCTGCAATAAGTTGTGCATATGTGAAAACATTGGGCTGAATTTTATTTGGTGCTGTGCTCTGCAGCAGCGCCCTTTAAAATCAGTGGGGTGCCCGCATTCAGTGGCTGCTGCTGAGCCCCTGTGATATTTCGCATGGGAGCTCGTTTAAATAGTGGGGGCGCAGCACCCGCCCCGATGAAGTGTAGCAATGGCGTCTGCGTCCCCGCAATGGTGTCCAGCGCCACCGCGCAGGCGCTGGCGCCATTTTTAAAGGGCTTTAAGCCCTTGGAATTACTTCAAATTTTTAAACGCGAAACAGCATGAAATTTTTATTACACAATAAAAAATATGTGGATGGCCCTTCCCCAACCCGCAATGGTCATTTCAATGCCTGAAATGACCAACACATTCCTTTTTCCCTACCTGAACTTTACCCCCTAAACCTGCAACATTTGGCCTATAACCCCTTCCCACCATCCCCACATCCAATAAAAATTGATTTCCATGCTCCTCCACCCCTCCCACCCCGAGATTTTTATTACTCCCCCCTCCCCACCTGGTTCTCGCCTTGCGGAGTTCCGAAGGCGTGCAAAGGCCGAATGGAGACTGTAAAATCGGCATGGGACGACAGGTAAGTTAATTTGAATATAATTATTGCTAATTTAAATATGTAGATGGAGGGCTCGCCACCAGGCAGCTGGGGGGGGCGCCACACCGAGCGACTTGCGGCGTTGAGAGGCCAGTAAAATTCAGCCCATTATGTTTAAAATGGTGCCGAAAAGTAAACGCACCCTATGTGGACACTGCTCACATATCTCAAAGTTTAATTAATGCAATTAACAGAATTGGGTTCAAAAAACATTGCAATTTTAAAATTGAAGTTAGCAACCGCTTACTGGAAATAAAATTTTTCACCTCCATCAGTTTAACACATTATTCTGAAGTAACTACAGCTCGTACACTCAGTTGGCCAGTCAGTGGCTTCCTTATAAGATTTTTAGCTGCATGACAGTATATGTAATACGAAGAGGCTATTAATCCCTTGTAGTTTGCACTGTTGCTGACTGTTCCTAAAGATAAGAGATTTGCATCTATTCAGCACTCTCATGTCTTTTGAATGTCCCAAAGCACCTCACATTGAATTAATTATCTGGTGCAGTTTTGTTTGATAAAGTGGCAACCATTTTGTACATAGCAAGGTTCCACAAACTATAGTGAGGAGTTTTAAAATTTCAGTTAGCAGACATTTCCCTGAAACAACTTGCATGGCAAAGATTAGAAGAGTCATAACTGATTGTAAACAGAGAACGTTACACCTTACTCCAGGTGCCTTGTATCAGATGGATCAAAAAAATTGTTATACTCGGTACACTCAGTACCCGAATGTTACTATAAAGATTTCAAAGATCTAATTAACCAACTGTTATCCCACAGGTGCAGAACAAAAGAGTTTTGCAAAACAACCTCACCAAACATAAAGCATTCCCAAAGCAAGGTGCACAAACCTGACAGCAGTCATTTTTTTTTTTAAAGTGAGTCTACCTCTGTGGGTTCGTAAGTAATGATTCCTTGAAGGTTTACTCTGTAAATCCATCTCAGTGGTGTATAGGTTTTACTCTGGCGGTGTACAGCTCTCTTTATGTTGGTTGGTGTGTAGCTCCCTAGGTTGTCTGTCCCATATTGGATGAGCAATAATTTCCTCCAATTAAATAATGGGGAGTCAAAAGCTGTTATTTTCAGTCCTTGGCTCTGACTCCATCCATCTCCCTGGTCACTGTCTGAGGCTGCAACAAACTGTTTGCAAATTTGATATCTGATTTGATCCTAAACTGGGCTCCAACCCCAGCTCCTCTTCCTCACCAAGGCTGCATACTTTCACCTCTATAACATGACCCATCTCCTGTCTCAGCTTATCTACTGCTGAAACCTTCATCTATGCCTTTGTTCCTTCTAGATTGGTCTATTCCAATGCTCTCCTGACTGTCCCCCACCTTGCACCTTCTGAAAACTTGAGCTTATCTAAAATTCTGCTGCCTGTATCCTACCTTGCACCAAGTCCCATTCACCCATCACCCCTCGGCTTGCTGACCTATTTACTTCCTGGTCTGGTAATGCCTTGATTTTAAAATTCTCATCCCCGTTTTCAAATCCCTCCATGATCTCTCCACTCTCTATCACTGTAACCTCTACCAGCCCTACAACTCTCAGAGCTCTACACTCCTCCAATTTTGGCCTCTTAAGCATTCCAGATTTTTAATCACTTCAACATTAAGAGCTGTGCCTTCAGCTGCCTAGGCCCTAAGCTCTGGAATTCCTTCCCTAAACTTCTCCACTTTGCTCCTCTCTCCTCTTCTTTTAAGTCAATCCTTAAAACCTACCTCTTTGACCAAGCTTTTAGCCATCTGCCCTAATATCTCCTTCTGTGTCTCTGTGTCCAATTTTGCTTGATACTGCTCCTGTGAACCATGTTGGGGATCGTTCTACTATGTTAAAGGTGCTATTGAAATGCAAGTTTTTGCTTTTGTGTATAGCTAGCTCTAGGAAACAACATTTTACACCAGATGAGAAGGGGTCTAGGGGTTCCCTCTCAGCCTTTGCCTGGTTTAACCGTAACAGGATTTAATTTGAAAACAGCGTGTTTTTAGCTCACTTGTTCACTGTTCCAATTGTTATGCAAATAAATCAAACAGGCTTTCTTAAATTTAAACAAGAAAAGTAGAAGTTTATTAATCTCAAACTCTAATCGGGTTAACAACTATGAACATGTGACGCGAGCACACTAGCATGCATATGTGATAAACACACGCAGATAGAGACAGAAAAAGTAGAAGGAATAAAGGAGAAAAGTTTGAGACAATATCTGGTAGTTGCAGTCCTTTAAGTTCAATGCCGATAAGTCTTGCAATTCGCTGGGGCTTAGTTCACACTTCAACTTGTTCCGATGTAGGAGTCTTTTCTCTCTTGAGGTTTATGTGTCTTCCATGGGTCCGGTGGCTTGGGAGAAAGCGAGAGAGAGAGATAGGGGCTTCCTTGTTCCTGTTTCAGTTGCACACTGTCTTCTGAATTCAAACTGTCCTGTGGCTAGTTCAAAAAACCTGGACCAGCCAGTTAGTCATGTGACCAGCTGGTTTAACCAGTCCTGGCTCTGTGGATTGTATCATCTTAGCGGGGCCTGGAACGCGCTTCCTTATACCTTCAATGTTTGGTGATCAAAATCCATTTGGGTTAACTGGAGCAGGGAATAGCCCTTTGGCTTCACAAGCAGTGTCTCTTAGTATGCAAATGTCCTTCCAGCCCAGTGTCTGGTGATCTTCAAACAAGGCATTTCTTCACTCCAGCAATAGCTTAAAATCAATGTTCATATGACAAAATTAATATACCTCATTCTTGGCAGGTGGGGATCTGCACGACAACCTTCATCAGTTTAACGTATTATTCTGAAGTAATTCTACTGCTTTTGCACTCAGCTGGCTAGTTGGTGCCCTCCTAATAAGATTCTTAGCTGCATGAGATAGGCATTATGGTCAGCATGGACACGGTGGGCCGAAGGGCCTGTTTCTATGCTGTACGACTCGATGACTCTATGAGAGTATATGTACTCAGAAAAGGCTATTAATCCCCTTAGTTTGCACTGTTGCTGACTATTCCTGAAGACAAAAAAGATTTGCATCTATTCAGCACTCATGTGTCTTTCGAATGTCCCAAAGCTCCTCGCATAGAATTAACTATCTGGTACAGTCCTGTGAGATAAAGTGGCAACTGTTTAGTGTGCAGCAAGGCTCCACAAACTACAGCGAGGAGTTTTAAAAATTTCAGTTAGCAACCAATTCCCTGAAACAACATTTTGACAAATTTGGATTTCGCTTCCACTACTCACCTCCATCCCACCCAGTTGAAAATGGTGCCGAAAACTAAATGCAGCCCATGTGCCTCCGACACTGCCCACAAATAAACCCATCAACAGACACACCCCTTAATCAAACAGTCCGGACCGTCAAAAACTGCCTCTTATTATTCTAGATATTACACATATAAATATTTAAAGTTACAATTTATTGACTTTTATATAGATATCTGGTTTTGTGCATTGAGAATTACATATGGAATTCATATATAGCTTAGTTTTGCTAAAGGCATACTCCATGCAGAAATACAGATATCACAGAGTAATGCTGTTTATTCACTCCCCTTCAAGTATGGGAACATGTCACAACCTCTGCAGTTAAAAATATCTGCCTTTAAAATCTATTAGCTTGGGACTATATTATTAGCTTTCTTGTCCTATTTATATTAAAAAAGTAAACCACTACTTTAAGATAATTGGCAAAAGAGCCAGAGGGGAGATGAGGAGAATTTTTATTGACACAGCGAGTTATGATGATCTGGAATGCACTGCTTGAAATGGTGGTGGAAGCAGTTTCAATGGTAACTTTAAAAAGAGAATTGGATATATAGGTAAAAAGCAAAACATTTGCAGAACTATGAGGAAAGAGTGGGGGAGTGGGAGTAATTGGATAGCTCTTTCAAATAGCTGGCACAGGCCAATGGGCCAAATAGCCTCCTTCTGTGTTGTAAGATTTTACACTGTCACAGTTCTTGCCTAATGAGGATATAATGTTGGCTTTGGCAGTGAAATCAGAGCAAAAGTCAGCTGCCAGTGCATTACTTCCTCAAAGTCAGTTGGCAATAGTAGAACTTTCAGATGAAATGTGGCATCAAGAGGTGTTAATTCATGAGAAATTTATGTGGTGGAGTTCAAAATTAGGGTCTAAGTAAAAGATAGTCGCTAAAAATCCAATAAAATTTCAGGAGAAACCTATTTACCCAGAGAGTGGTTGGAATGTGGAACTCACTGCCGCATTCAATAGTTGAGACCAACAAAATATATGCCTTTAAGGGGAAGCTGGATAAGTGCATGAGGGAGAAATGAATAGAAGAATAGGCTGATAGAATTAGATGAAGTAGGGTGGGTAGAGGCTCATGTGGGACAGGAACACCAGTACAGACTCGATGGCCCGAATGGCTTGTTTCTGTGCTATAGATCCCAGGTAACGTTGAGTTGTGCAGCCATATAGTGATAGTATCCCTTGTCCATTGATTAAATGTACTGCAGAATTATTGTTATTGCAGGCAGACTTCTTCCTTTTTTAAGGTACATTCTTCTCTTCCATTTTGTTAGGTCTCCCCAAGCTAGGCATCTTTCCCAAATGAGAAGGCAGGGCAGTAAGTTTCCAAGATCCCTGTCAAAGAACCTCTGAAATAAGCTACTATCAGATGTGACAGAGGAGTGGAGAGTGACTTTCCTCGCTTCCCTCAGTGAGGAAGTTCAAAGCTTCACAATTTCACCACTGAACACTGCAGCTGTGATATGGGCTCGGGAGACTACCAATCTATACCACAAATAATATACGGAAAGTTCTGACTCCACATTAGATACCATTGTACAAAAGCAAAATACTGCAGATGCTGGAAATCTGAAATTAAAAACAGGAAACGCTGGAAATACTCAGCAGGTCTGGCAGCATCTGTGGAGAGAAAAACAAGAGTTAATGTTTCAGGTCTGTGACCTTTCATCAGATTTGGCAAAAGGTAGAAATGTAAAAGGTTTTGAGCAAGTGAAAGGGGGGGGGGGGGGAGGGGAGGGGGGAAGAAACAAACACAAGAAGGGAGATAGAAAGCAATGATGATGAACAAGGTAGAAGAGATAAACGGAAATCATGTCGGAGAGAAGGGCAGAACTTCTTCACCCCACCAAGGCCTTCGATTGTGTCCAATCTATTTCACGCACTTCTGCTCTCACCCCCTTCCCCTCCCTCCCAGAACCATGATAGGGTTCCCCTTCCACTGTATTCAACGGATCATCCTCCGCCATTTCTGCCATCTCCAGCGTGATGCCACCACCAAACACATCTGCCCCTCCCCTTTCAACATTCCAAAGGGAACATTCCCTCCATGACGCCCTGGTCCACTCCTCAGTTACCCCAACAAATCCCCGCTTTCCTACGGAATCTTTCATGCAAGCGCAGGAGATGCAACACTTGCCCTTTTAACTCCTCCCTTCTCACCATCCAAGGCCTAAACACTCCTTTCAAGTGAAACAGTGACTTTCAATTTAGGATACTATATTTGCTGCTCATGATGTGGTCTCGTCTACATTGGGGAGACCAAATGCAGACTGGGTGACCGCTATGCGGAACACCTCCGTTCAGTCTGCAAAGTGCAATCACGAACCTCCCGTCACTTGTCATTTCAATTCTGCACCTTGCTCCCACTCTGAGCTTCTGTCCTTGGCCTCCTGCAGTGTTCAAATGAAATGCGACACAAGCTCGAGGAACAGCTCCTCATTTTTCGACTGGGCACTTTACAGCCTTCCAGACTCAACATTGAGTTCAACAATTTTAGATCATACCCTTTGGCCCCATTTTTTTACTTGCTTTTTTTGCTGGTTCTTTTCTTCTCCTTGTTGTTTCATTCTTTATCCCTTTACTTTGTATTTGCACAGCTGCTCTTCTGCCATTCACACCTCATCCAGACACATCTTTTGTTTCTTTCCTTGTCCCATTACCACTCCCTTTGGCTTTGTACCATGAAACCTTCCCCCCTTTCACTTGCTCGAAACCTGTTACATTTCTAACTTTTGACAGTTCTGATGAAAGGTCGCAAACCTGAAATATTACCTCTGTTTCTTTTTCCACAGATACTACCAGATCTGCTGAGTATTTCCAGCATTTTCTGTATTTAATTAAGATGTCATTGTGCCAGCCAATTTATTTGACAAGTATTAATAGTTGACTTTTTTTAAATCAATAGGACTTAGTTGTTTTCAAAGGTTTAATGTCTTTAAAAAAGTTTTTTTTGATACCATGTTTTAATGTAACTTTATACATATTCTCTTGTCTGTACTCACCTAGACAGTGCACTTGCTATCAGTTGAAAGGATGATTGAGGCTTCAGACAGTATTTAACCTGTTAAAACAAAAACAAGAAATGCTGGATTCACTCAGCAGGTCTGGCAGCATCTGTGGAAAGAGAAGCAGAGTTAACGTTTCGGGTCAGTGACCCTTCTTCGGAACTCACTGACCCGAAACGTTAACTCTGCTTCTCTTTCCACAGATGCTGCCAGACCTGCTGAGTGAATCCAGCATTTCTTGTTTTTGTTTCAGATTTCCAGCATCCGCAGTATTTTGCTTTTATTTAACCTGTTAAACGTGTTCTGGAATCATTTGTGTTGCCCCTTCTTTCTGTTGGCTGGTGGAGCAGCTCATCTCATTCCATATGGCCACACGAGATGACTCAGTGAATTGGACCACTCTATCAAAGAGTTGGCACAGGCACAATCTGTGTTGGAAGATTCTATGCTGTCACATTGCTTGCCTAATGAGCATGTGATGTAGACTTTGCAAAAGGGGCAGTGAAATGAGAGAAAAGAGAGCTGCCTGGTAAGACAGCAGTTGTAATACTTCCTTTGCGATAAATATTTTAAATTGAACTGAATTTCATTGGCCGTACTAGAAGTTTCAGATGAAATGTGGCATCAAGGCATGTTAATTTATGAGGAATTTATGCTGAGTCGTCTAAAACTAGGGTCCACAAATAAAAGGCAGTCACTATTAAATCCAGTAAAGAATCTTTTTTAATGCTAGTTTCTTTTTCGCTCTTGATATCCTTGAGATGCAGTATCTGTTGTGTGATATCTGCTTCTAAGCTTTTCTGCATGTCATTCTGAAGCTGGCTATAGGTCTTTATTTTCACCTCTCCCATGAGGTGGGGGAAGGGGCTGGTTGACGCACTGGCAACACATCAGCGTAAGGATAAGGGTGAACACATATGGGCCTGATGGTGTCCTCTCATCCTGGACATATAAACATAAACCATGCTGGTGAGAACCCTTAACTTTAGTGACAAGTGTTGTCATTTCAGTGGCAATATTTCACATTTCTTGTGGCCCAATGAAAAATAAAACAATTATATTTTTAATACAAAAATTTCAGGGGATAAAAGCTCCCATAAAGACAAGAATTGCCAAAAATGGAAAACAAAAAACTAATTTAATGAGCACAAATTTTCCAAGACTAAAACTAAAATATGACCAAAATTTTGGAACAGAGGACAAGACTAAAATTGGCATTAACTGACATATTCCTCTGGTTAAAAAAGAACTAACTAAAATAAGACTAAAACAAGAGAAAAAAGTGGCAAAACAATATCTATTTCTCACAGTTAAACAAAGAAGATTTTTCTCATGTAGTTACTATGAGCCGCAATTTATAGCCCTGCCGCTGATAAAACAATGGCAGCCTGCCCATGCGGGCTGCAAGTCGCAGAGCCGCTGTGATATTAAGCGAGGCGGCTCATTTAAATATTTGGGTCGGACTGCCCCCCCCTGCCCTCCCCAAAGACAGGGAGGGAGTGGGCTGTCCGTCCCAGGCCGTTCCCCTCAAATAATAAGTATACCGTTTTGGATACGGTTGTGGGGGACGACCTACCAGGGGAAAGCCACAGCGGCCAGGTCTCTGGCACTGAGCCTGGCTCTGTGGTTCAGAAGGGAAGGGGGGAGAATAGGAGAGCGATAGTGATAGGAGATTCAATGGTTAGAGGAACAGACAGGAGATTCTGTGGTCGCGAACGAGACCCCCGGATGGTATGTTGCCTCCCGGGTGCCAGGGTCAGGGATGTCTCGGATCGAGTCTACAGGATTCTTAAGGGGGAGGGGGAGCAGCCAGAAGTCGTGGTACACATCGGTACCAATGACATAGCTAGGAAAAGGGATGAGGACCTGAAAAGCGAATATAGGGAGTTAGGTTGGAAGCTAAAAGGCAGGACGAGCAGAGTAGTAATCTCAGGATTGATACCGGTGCCACGTGCTAGTGAGGCTAGAAACAGAGAGTGAGTGCAGCTGAACACGTGGCTACACAGCTGGTGTAGGAGGGAGGGCTTCAGATATGTGGACCATTGGGATACCTTCTGGGGAAGGTGGGACCTGTACAAGAAGGACGGGTTGCATCTGAACTGGAGGGGCACCAATATCCTGGGCGGGAGGTTTGCTAGAGCACTTCGGGAGGGTTTAAACTAGTTTGGCAGGGGGATGGGAACCGGAGCCACGGATCAGTGGATGGGGTAGCTGTTGAACAGGCAGATACAGAGTGCAGAGAGTCTGTGAGGAAGGTTAGACAGTTGACAGGGCAAAGTTACAGCCAGTATGATGGGTTGAAGTGTGTCTATTTTAACGCAAGAAGTGTCAGGAATAAGGGTGATGAACTTAGAGCATGGATCAGTACTTGGAGCTACGATGTTGTGGCCATTACGGAGACTTGGATATCACAGGGGCAGGAATGGATGTTGGATGTTCCGGGGTTTAGATGTTTCAAAAGGAATAGGGAGGGAGGTAAAAGAGGTGGGGGAGTGGCATTGCTAATCAGGGATAGTATCACAGCTGCAGAAAGGGAGGTCGGCGAGGAGGGTTTGTCTACTGAGTCAGTATGGGTGGAAGTCAGAAACAGGAAAGGAGCAGTCACTTTATTGGGAGTTTTCTATAGACCCCCCAATAGCAACAGAGACACGGAGGAACAGATTAGGAGGCAGATTTTGGAAAGGTGCAGAAGTAACAGGGTTGTTGTCATGGGTGATTTCAACTTCCCTAATATTGATTGGAACCTCCTTAGTGCAAATAGATTGGATGGAGCAGATTTTGTCAGGTGTGTCCAGGAAGGTTTCCTGACTCAATATGTAGATAGGCCGACTAGAGGGGAGGCTATGTTGGATTTGGTGCTTGGCAACGAACCAGGCCAGGTGGCAGATCTCTCGGTGGGAGAGCATTTCGGTGATAGTGATCACAACTCCCTGATCTTTACTATAGTCATGGAGAGGGATAGGAGCAGACGGGATGGGAAAATATTTAATTGGGGGAGGGGGAATTACAATGCTATTAGGCAGGAACTGGGGAGCTAAAATTGGGAACAGATGTTCTCAGGGAAATGCATGACAGAAATATGGAGGTTGTTTAGGGAGCACTTGCTGCGACTGCTGGATAGGTTTGTCCCGATGAGGCAAGGAAGGGATGGTAGGGTGAAGGAACCTTGGATGACAAGAGATGTGGAACAGCTAGTCACGAGGAAGAAGCAAGCTTACTTAAGGTTGAGGAAGCAAGGATCAGACAGGGCTCTAGAGGGTTACAAGGTAGCCAGGAAGGAACTGAAGAATGGACTTAGGAGAGCTAGAAGGGGACATGAAAAAATCCTGGCAGGTAGGATTAAGGAAAATCCCAAGGCGTTCTACACTTATGTGAGGAACAAGAGGATGGCCAGAGTGAGGGTAGGGCCGATCAGGGATAGTGGAGGGAACTTGTGCCTGGAGTCGGAGGAGGTAGGGGAGGTCCTTAATGAATACTTTGCTTCAGTATTTACTAGTGAGAGGGGCCTTGTCGTTTGTGAGGACAGCGTGAAACAGGCTGACATGCTCGAACAGGTTGATGTTAAGAAGGAGGATGTGCTGGAAATTTTGAAAGACATGAGGATAGATAAGTCGCCGGGGCCAGACGGGATATACCCAAGGATATTACGGGAAGCGAGGGAAGAGATTGCCGTGCCTTTGGCAATGATCTTTGCGTCCTCACTGTCCACTGGAGTAGTACCAGATGATTGGAGGGTGGCAAATGTTATTCCCTTGTTCAAGAAAGGGAATAGGGATAACCCTGGGAATTACAGACCAGTCAGTCTTACGTCGGTGGTGGGCAAATTATTGGAGAGGATTCTGAGAGACAGGATTTATGATTATTTGGAAAAGCATGGTTTGATTAGAGACAGTCAGCATGGCTTTGTGAGGGGCAGGTCATGCCTCACAAGCCTTATTGAATTCTTTGAGGATGTGACAAAACACATTGATGAAGGAAGAGCAGTGTATGTGGTGTATATGGACTTTAGCAAGGCGTTTGATAAGGTTCCCCAGGGTAGGCTCATTCAGAAAGTAAGGAGGCATGGGATACAGGGAAATTTGGCTGTCTGGATACAGAATTGGCTGGCCCATAGAAGACAGAGGGTGGTAGTAGATGGAAAGTATTCAACCTGGGGCTCGGTGACCAGTGGTGTTCTGCAGGGATCTGTTCTGGGACCTCTGCTCTTTGTGATTTTTATAAATGACTTGGATGAGGAAGTGGAAGGCTGGGTTAGTAAGTTTGCCGATGACACAAAGGTTGCTGGAGTTGTGGATAGTGTGGAGGGCTGTTGTAGGTTGCAACGGGACATTGACAGGATGCAGAGCTGGGCTGAGAAGTGGCAGATGGAGTTCAACCAGGAAAAGTGTGAAGTGATTCATTTTGGAAGGTCGAATTTGAATGCAGAATACAGGCTTAAAGACAGGATTCTTGGCAGTGTGGAGGAACAGAGGGATCTTGGGGTCCACGTCCATAGATCCCTCAAAGTTGCCACCCAAGTTGATAGGGTTTTTAAGAAGGCGTATGGGGTGTTGGCTTTTATTAACAGGGGGATTGAGTTTAAGAGCTGCGAGGTTATGCTGCAGCTCTATAAAGCCCTGGTTAGACCACACTTGGAATATTGTGTTCAGTTCTGGTCGCCTCATTATAGGAAGGATGTGGAAGCTTTAAGAGAGGGTGCAGAGGAGATTTGCCAGGATGCTGCCTGGACTGGAGGGCATGTCTTACGAAGAAAGGTTGAGGGAGCTAGGGCTTTTCTCATTGGAGCGAAGAAGGATGAGAGGTGACTTGATAGAGGGGTACAAGATGATGAGAGGGATAGATAGAATGTATAGCCAGAGACTTTTTCCCAGGGTGGAAAGGGCTATCACCAGGGGGCATAATTTTTAGGTGATTGGAGGAAGGTTTAGGGGAGATGTCAGAGGTAGGTTCTTTACACAGAGAGTGGTGGGTGCGTGGAATGCACTGCCAGCGGTGGTAGTAGAAGCAGATACATTAGGGACATTTAAGCAACTCTTGGATAGGTACATGGATGATAGTAGAATGAAGGGTATGTAGGTAGTTTGATCTTAGAGTAGGTTAAAGGGTCGGCACAACATCGTGGGCCGAAGGGCCTGTACTGTGCTGTACTGTTCTATGTTCTATGTTCTAATAGCGAGCTGTCTGTGCACGGGCACTAACGCCATTTTTAAAGGACTTCGAACCCTACCTTTCAATTTAAATATTTAAAATAACATTTAATTTAAAAAATCAAATATGCCTGCAGTAACAATTAAATTAATGACTTGCCCTCTCCCCCCAAAACACTTACCTTTCCCACCTGACCTCCCCCCCCCACCGCACAAAGTACATAAACCTTCCACTATAACCCTTCCCACCATCCCCTACACCAATGATATTATTTTGACCCAGTTCCGCGCCGCCCACCTCCCCACGCTGAGAAACTTACCTGCCACTCTCCCCACCAGTGTTCCACCTCGGTTCCCCGGACGGGGATTCGAAGGTGCGAGTGTGCCGGCCACCAGCACGAAGATTGTACTGGGAGAGATAGTGGGAGCGTAAAGGTCATTAATCCGTTTATTTAAATTTATTTAAAAATTTAAATGGGGCTCCTGTCGCCGAGCGGCAGGAGTGCCACCACAAGGCCTTGCCATCAACAGCAATATCGGGCCAGGCCTTCCTGGTGTCGAGATCCGTCGAAGGCCTCTCCCGGAGGCATTTTCCAGGCACCCCCCGCCATGGCTCCCGACATCAAGGGTGTAAGTAAAATTTGGTCCTATATCTACTTTTGCATTTGAATTCAGATGTAATTATATTAATGCAGGAATCAATACTAACTTATTTTCATATAATGCTTTTAAATAGAAAAATTGTCCCAAGATGGTACAAGGAGGCGAAACCTTTGTGGCAGTGACCAAAAGCTTGGTCAAGGAGATGTATTTTGAGATGGTTTTTAAAAGGTAGAGAGATAAGTGTAGAGATTTAGGGAGAGAGTTCCAAAGATTAGGCTGAGCTGGCTGAAGTATCTGCCTCTGAAAGTGGGCAGGTGGGGATGAAGGTGAAAGGCACAGGAACTAGAATTGGAAAGCATGGAAGTGAATGGAAGGACGGAAGAGGTTCCAGAGTAGGGCTAGATGAGGCCTCGGAGGGATTTGTAGACGAGGATAAGAATGTTAAATTCAATTTGTTGGGGGACGGAGAATCAGTGTGGATCAACACGGATGGGAATAATGAGTGAACAGGGTGCAGAGTGGGACAGAAGTTGGGCGAAGGAGTTTTGGATAATTTGGAGTGTTTGGAGGGTGGAAATCTGAAAGTCAGCCCAGGATTGGATAGGGTTTTGATGGATGGGTAGGGAGAAGTGGAGATGAGCAATATTGCTAAGGTAGAAGGAAATGGCTTTGGCAGTGTGTAGGATATGGGATTTAAAACTCAGATCTGGATAGAGCAGAGTACTGAGACTGTGTTCAAGTCTAGCTGAGACTGAATAAATAGCCAGGGAGGGGTGAAAATAGTTGACGATAAGGGTGTAGAGTTTTTGGCAGGGCTGAAGAGAATGGCTTCAGTCTTCTCAATGTTATTTTGTCGGATGTTTTTGGTTTATCCAAGGCTTAATGTCTGTCAGGCAACTTTACAATAAGGAAATCTTCAAGGAAATGATGAAGAGGTAGAGTTGGATATAATCAGCAGACATGTGGAAAGCTGACCCCATGGCCGGAATTTTATGCCACCCCAGCAAGCCGGATGGGGGTGGGGGAGGCGTAAAATGGAGCGGGAGGCTCCAGGAGGCCTTCCTGACCCGCTCCCACCTCCGCCCCACTTTATGTAGGGTGGGGAGGCAGAAAACGGGCCGCCCGCCCCAGGCCAATCAAGGCCCTCAAGTTGCCAATTAGCGGCAACTTAAGGGCCTTTTCCCGCCTTCACGGGGATTTTACCTGTGGCAAGCAGGCGTCCTGGAGCTGGGAAAGGCCATCTGCTCAAAGCTGTCGGCCTCTCCTCGCCCCCGGAGGCCGGGGGGGGGGGAACCCTCACAAGCAGGCACAGGGTGCCCGATTGAGGGCCACCCCTGCTTCCCCAACGACCCCCAGGACCCAAGATGCCCCCCTTCCCCTCAAACGACCACCCTTGCCTCACCAGGGCACGACCGATTACCACCGGCGAGGCAACCCAAACTTACCTGCAGTCCTGGCTCCATGTCCTCAAGCAGGTGGAAGTCCTGCCTCGGAACAAGTAAAGTAAAATACGGATGGATCCCCAGGCTAGGCGGAAGCGGGTTTGCCACCGGATTTTACATCGGTGGCCAGTTCCCGTCCACCCGACGCAAAATCCAGCGCCATATCTATGGATGACGTCACAGAGGTGCAGCATGCAGATTAGGAGGAGGCCAAGTATAAATTCTTGAAGAAATTTGGAGGTGACCATGATGGAATCAATGAATATAAAATTGAAGCTCACTCTTGTTCACTGGGATTGACTTTGGATTTAAGGGTTGCAAGTGAAAGTAGTATGAGACAGTCTCAAATCAATTCTCAATGGACACATGTACAAAATAATGTAACAATAATTAAATTATTGTTAATTTCACTTGTTAAAACAATAGATATAATTAGTATAGGTAGTGGATATGTTTTGCTGGGGAGAGGAATAATGTTCCGATGTCATTCTAAAACTTACTTAAGAATACCATATTTGGGCTCTGAATTCAGAAAGCAGAAAATTATATATTGTGGCGGTTTGTCATTTATTAGGGGATGAGGCTATAAATAATCATCTCAAATGTTCTGATTGAATTCAACCTTCTTGCAAAATATTACAGACCTCAGTCGATACACACATATTTTGTTTCCTAGAAATTGGCTTGCTGGATTCTGATTTGTTATGTATAAAAGCTAAGCAGGTTGCCATTTTGTCTGACCAGAAGCCTGCGAAACTTGAACTCAAATACCATGGCTCTCATGCTAGGGTGGAGATGCTCCATGTGGTGTTTCTGCAAGCAGACTGACACTCCAGACCTCAGCAGAGAGATTCTTATCTGGCAGCTTTCTGTCAAATCTTCAGTTGGTGCAGTGGCGAGCAATGGAAGGCTATGTGGGATATATTAACCTTGTCGTAAACCTCACATAGAAATGATCAGCATTATTAGAGAATTTAGCAAATCATTAGTCTTGTATTTTGTATCTGAGGTAGTGTTAAGTTGTGTAAATGGGTGAATTCAGCTGCACTGAATTTCACTTTTGTTTAAAAATGTAATCTTCTTAATCGAAGAACTGAATTTGTGTAGTGCCTTTAACAGAAACGTTAAGTCTTGAGGCTTGGCTGAAGAGGTGGCTTTGACATTTTTTTTAAAGGTGGAGAGAGAGGAGGAAAAAGTTCCAGATAGCAGGACAGAGGTGGTTTAAAGCTCTATCGCCAATGGTGGGACAAACAGATGGTCCAGCGAAGGCTAGGAGCCGAGTAATAGAGCTTTTGGAAAAGGTTACAGACCTGGAGAAGGTTGCAGAGGTAGGGTGGGGTCATGGAGAGTTTTGTAGACAAGGGGAAGGATTTTAAGTTTAATATATTAGGGGACAGGAAACCAGTGAAGGTTAGTGAGGTGATGTGATAGACAAGTGAGACAGTGTGGGACAGAACACACCCAGCAGTTTTGGACAAGTCACACTTTTATGGAAGGAAGAAAATGGAAGGCCACTAAGGAGGATTTTGGAATATTGAGTCTGAAATTGACAAAAGCATATAGAATGGGCAGGATTTTGGGTTTTGGCTCAGGACCATGACATCAAGGTCAAATGGGGATCGCAATCCTGCACTGTTCTGGCAACAGTCACACAGCAGTGATTTTCCCTGAATTGGCTAATTAGCGGTCAGAGGGCAGGCTCGCTGTCCATTTAAGGACAACTCGGGGGGGCCTACAAACCACCTGGAAAATTCCTGTCCGCCTCTGACAATGGGTCTTGATAGACAATTTACCCTTTTAATTGGCTACCCACCATTTGCAGGAAAATGGCTCGGGAGTGAGATGGTGCCAGCAAACTGGCAGGCCAGCCAGCGGCACAACATTTTGCACCTGCCCATCTTCGTACTCAGCCTTGGGGTTTTTGTGGCTGAGGAGCAGATTTAGAGATAGAAGTTGACAATATTATGCAGCAGCACATAAGCAAGCTTAGTAATGAATAAGACGAGTAGCTTAAAGCAGAATTCAGAGTCAAACAATATGTTAAGATTGTGAACAGTCTGATCCACCTTGAGAGGGTGGCGAGGGAGGACTCATATTCTTCACCAAATTTGGGAAGTCTGAAGCAGAGCCTTTTTAGGAACTCACACTATAAAAATTTGCTCTCACGCAGCCTTAGGAAGAAACTTAACAGAATCAGTGACTTGGCAGCAGATAGCCTGCATCATTTCAAGTGAGGCACAGGCACAACGACTGGGGCTTTCTGTCCAACTCAGTACCATGCTAAATCATCAGATTTTATAGGTATAAGATCTCACTTTGGTTGGTTTGCAAGGAGAAAGGACTCATTCATGTGAGTGGCCGTTGATGTTAGCACAAGAGGAACCTGAACAGGAAGTTCAAACTTGGCAAATCTGAACCAGTCACTTCAGGAAGTCGCATTAGAAGTCACTTCTTTCTACACAGCCTTAGGATCAAACTTGCTAAATCATTTCTAAACTTGTAAAAAGGGAAGTCAGGAGATGCACATTGAATGAGAGGATCAGCAGGACAGATCTGGTCAGTTCTTAGGTGGCAGGCTACATTCATTGTAGTACTGCCTATATATAACTTTATATATCTTTTAAAATATATAACATGTTTCCTACATTACAAGTGACTACACTTCAAAAAAAGCACCTCATTGGCTGCAAAATGCTTTGGGATGTGCTGTGGCTGTGAAATTGCAAGTCTTTTTGTTTTTAACTTTAATAAGGTAAATGTAGCCTATTTTCTCTCATGATTCAATAGCTCCCAATGTTGCATTTGCTCCTAAAAAGACTTGCATTTATATAACGCCTTTCATGACCACTGGGCATCCCAAAGCGCATTACAGCCAATGAGCTACAAATTGACCAAACCACTTCTAGATCTGAAAGGCAACAGTATAGAGACTGCAAAAACCTTTTCAATCATTGATACTTCTGATCAAAGCTTCCCTGAGAGGTTCAAGATTCAACTTCAGAATAGCCAGTATATGAATACTGGAGCAGTCGCTGTTGCATCGCAACAGATTCAAAGCAAAGGAAAGTACATCTTGCTCAATTATTCTTCAAAGACTGATTTGTAACCAGTAATTGTGTCTGTGGATAGATCAAATAATGGTGGCTGGTTTCTATGCAAGCAAGGGAGGACTCAATTCTCAAATTATGAGTGCATATAGATAAATCATTGGTTATCAGAGCAATTATAATCACCATCTAGGTCACCAATCTGGTAGGAGGACAGTAACATGATCTCACATCTCAGTCACTTTCATGAGTGGACTGGATATTTATATTTTCATTTATATTTATATATTCATTTTATATTTATACATTATATCTTCCACAGCTGGATTGCTTTTCAGTGGCAGACCACAAAAACCTAAGCTAACCATTT
This sequence comes from Heterodontus francisci, assembly GCF_036365525.1. Lineage (NCBI taxonomy): Eukaryota > Metazoa > Chordata > Chondrichthyes > Heterodontiformes > Heterodontidae > Heterodontus > Heterodontus francisci. Next base: position 62,200,097 of record NC_090397.1, on the reverse strand, counting down.
ACTTTTCTCGGAGTGACAGGTTGCTGTTTGCTCCTTCCACAGTCCATTCACACTTAGAGTCATCCAGAAAGTAGGAGCATGATAAAGATGATAAAGTTTATAAAACCCCCCCATGCATATGATTAAGGCAGCTTCTTCTAGTGATAACTAGCACTAATTATTGTTTATGTTTTATAGTTGTTATTGTTGTTGTTGGTGCCACTTTCTGCAACGCTTCTACCAATCAGAGTCCACTTGCCAAGCAATCAGCACTCTTTACTCATACAGTATAAATTTGTTGCTTTCCTTTACATTGGTATTCTTTCGAAGTGTCCTGATGAGTGCAAGATGAAAAGCTTTGACAAAATGTCTCTATTTTCAGCAATACTCCATTTTTGTACTACCAAATAACTAATTATATATATCCTCATTTCTCCTGAGGAAAAAGAAGTAACAACGCCCAAGAGATCTACTATTTATATTGGGTACACAAGAGAGTCACACATATGGTTTACTGACATAAACCACAAAGGCATCTTGGAAATGGGAGCCTGTCAGAGCATGATGGGCTCCTTTTTGTTTTTAGTTATTTTTCTTTTTTATTTGTTTATTTTATTACTTTTTTTTAACCATGTACCTACCCACTGCTTTTTTTTCATGTTTGTGTTTTGGGCCAGGCTGATCTATTTTTCTGTCAATTAACACCCTCTCTGCACTAATGCTTTGTCTTTCACCACACCATTAACATCTGCCTTTGCTCCATGACCTTCTGGTCAGTTATTCTCTGTAACCCTGTCCGATCAACACCTTCTCTTCAGTTATCCCTTGCCCCACCCCCGCTTTATTTGCTTAAAACCTATTACGTTTCTAGCCTTTGCCAGTTCTGATGAAGGGTCACTGATCTGAAAAATTAACTCTGCTTCTCTCTTCACAGATGCTACCAGACCTGCTGAGTATTTCTAGCATTTCTTGTTTTTATTTCAGATTTCCAGCATCTGCAGTATTTTGCTGTAATTTTAATTGGAAATGGAAGTGTTGCTTTGTAACTCTTCCTGTTTGTAACCTGGGTAATAAACCCAAAAGGATTTTACACTCAAGAGAAGAAAGAAAGCTTACAAGGAAGGCAATCTAATTTTCTGCAGCTAGAAACTTGCTGGTGGTAAAATATTTCAACATTAAAAAGGCATAAATATGAATTCATAAAAAATACCTCAACCAAGCTGAAATATTCCACGTGAAATGTTGTGAGCTTAAAGTAGTCACCAGTACAAGTGGACTTGATCCAATTGTCATGTAGACCCCCACCTGCCAAGAATGTGGCATATTAATTTTGTCATATGAACAGTGATTTTAAACTGCTGCTGGAGCGAAGAAGTGACTTGTTTGAAGATCACCAGACACTGGGCTGGAATGACATTTGCATACTAAGAGATGCTGCTTGTGGAGACAAAGGACTATTCCCTGCTCCAATTAACCCAAATGGATTTTGATCACCAGACATTGAAGGTGTAAGGAAGCGCATTCCAGAGACTACTAAGGTAATATAATCCACAAATTTGGCAGGAGAAACTGTTCCAAATAAGGAGCTAGTCACAAGACTAACCTGCTGGGCAACCTGGGGATTTTGAATTGTGCCACCGAGAAAGGAATGGAAGGCATTGTGCAACTGAAGCTGGAACAAGGAAGCCTCTCTCTCTCTCTCTTGCTTTCTCCCAAGCCACTGGACCCACGGAAGAAACATAAACCTCAATAGAGAAAAGACTCTGACATCGAAACAAGTTGAAGCGTCAACTGGACCCCAACGAATAGCGGGATTTACCAGCAACCAAAGACTCCACATTGAACTTAAAGGACAGTAAATACCAAACAGATATTGCCTCAAACTGTTCCCCTTTGTTCTTTCTACATTTTCTGTCTCTATCTGCGTTTGTGTTTATCACGTATGCGTGGTCGTGTGGCATATTCGTAGTTGTTAACCAGATTAGAGGTTAAGATTAATAAACATCTACCTTTCTTGTTTAAATATAAGGAAACCTGTCTGATTTCTTTGCCTTACAATTGGAGCAGTGAACAAGGATTCACTGAGGGGAAGCTAAAAACAGTGTTTCTAAAATTAAACCATTATGGTTAAACCAGGCAAAGGCTGAGAGTGAACCCCTAGACCCCTTCTCACATGGTCGTAACACAATGTAAACTTGAGGTTCTTAATTTATGTTCGGTCTCATTACACAGACCCATGTAAACTAGGTTAACCCCACTTAATCCTGGAATAAATACTGACTCCATTGTAAATGGAAAGCCATTGTGGTTCCTGTAAAATCATTAAATTATGGAGCTGGAAACAACAAACAAATGCCTGAGAGGCCAAAGTGGACTGGGAGTAGCTACTTGTAGGAAAGTCTACATCACACCAGTGGGAATCATTCAAAGAGGAAATAGTGAGAGTCCAGAGCCAACATGTACCCAGTAAGGTGAAGGGTAGGACTAACAGGCCCAGGGAACCCTGGATGTCAAGGGATATAGAGCATTGGATCAGGAAAGAAAAAGGAGGCTTACAGCAGATCCCAAGCGCTGAAAACAGCGGAGGCACTAGAGGAGTGTAGAAAGTGTAGGGTGGCACTTAAAAAAGTAATTAGGAGAGCAAAGAGGGGGCATGAAAAAAACATTGGCGGGTAAGATAAAGGAAAATCCCAAGGCGTTTTATAAGTATATTAAGGGTAAGAGGATAACCAGGGAAAGAGTAGGGACCAACGTGGCAATCTTTGTGTGGAGCCAGAGGACATAGGTGAGGTTTTAAATGATTACTTTTCATCGGTGTTCACAATGGAGAAGGACGATGTAGGTGTAGAGATCAGGGAGGGGGATTGTGATATACTTGAACAGATTAGCATTGAAAGGGAGGAAATATTAGCTGTTTTAGCAGGCTTAAAAGTGGATAAATTCTCAGGCCCAGATGAGATGTATCCCAGGCTGTTATGTGAGGCAAAGGGTCACTGACCCGAAACGTTAACTCTGCTTCTCTTTCCACAGATGCTGCCAGACCTGCTGAGTGGTTCCAGCATTTCTTGTTTTTATTTATTATAAGAGATAGCAGGTGTTTTGACATAAAATTTTCAAATCCTCTCTGGCCACAGGAGAGGTCCCAGAGGACTGGAAGGCAGCGAATGTGGTACCATTATTCAAGAAGGGTAGTAGGGATAAACCAGGTAATTACAGGCCGGTGAGTCTAATATCAGTGGTTGGGAAAATATTGGAAAAAATTCTGAGGGACAGGATTAATCTCCACTTGGAGAGGCCGGGATTAATCAGGGATAGTCAGCATGGCTTTGTCAGGGGGAGATAGTGTCTAACTAACTTGATTGAATTTTTCGAGGAGGTGACTAGATGTGTAGATGAGGGTAAAGCAGTAGGTGTAGTATACATGGATTTCAGTAATGCTTTTGATAAGGTCCCGCATGGGAGATTGGTTAAGAAGGTAAGAGCCCATGGGATCCAGTGCAATTTGGCAAATTGGATCCAAAATTGGCTTAGGGGCAGGAGGTAATGGTTGAGGGCTGTTTTTGCAATTAGAAGCCTGTGACCAGTGGTGTACCACAGGGATCGGTGCTGGGACCCTTGCTGTTTGTAGTGTACATTAATAATTTAGGAGGTATGATCAGTAAGTTAGCAGATGACATGAAAATTGGTGGTGTTGTAAATAGTGAGGAGGAAATCCTTAGATTACAGGGAGATATAGATGGGCTGGTAAAATGGGCAAAACAGTGGCAAATGGAATTTAATCCTGAAAAGTGTGAGGTAATGCATTTTAGGAGGACTAACAAGGCAAGGCAATACACAATGGATAGTAGGACCCTAGGAAGCACAGAAAGTCAGAGGGACCTTGGTGTACTTGTCCATAGATCACTGAAGGCAGCAGCACAGGTAGATAAGGTGGTTAGGGAGGCATATGGGATACTTGCCTTTATTAGCCGAGGCATAGAATATAAGAACAGGGAGGTTATGACGGAGCTATATAAAACGCTAGTTAGGCCACAGCTGGAGTACTGTGAACAGTTCTGGTCACCACACTATAGGAAGGATGTGATTGCACTGGAGAGAGTGCAGAGGAGATTCACCAGGATGTTGCCTGGGCTGGAGCATTTCAGCTATGAAGAGAGATTGAAAAGGCTAGGGTTGTTTTCCTTGGAGCAGAGAAGGCTGAGGGGGGGGGGACATGATTGATGTGTACAAGATTATGATGGGCATTGATAGGTTAGATAGGAGGAAACTTTTTCCTTTAGTGGAGGGGTCAAGAACCAGGGGGCATAGATTTAGGGTAAGGGGCAGAAGGTTTAGGGGAGATTTGAGGAAAGGTTTTTTCACCCAGAGGGTGGTTGAAATTTGGAACGCACTGCCTGATGAGGTGGTGGAGGCAGGAACCCTCACAACATTTAAGAAGTATTTAGATGAGCACTTGAAATGCCATAGCATACAGGGCTATGGGCCAAGTGCAGGACTATGGGATTAGAATTGTTGGTTGCTGTATGGTCGGCACAGACACGATGGGCCGAAGGCCCTGTTTCTGTGCTGTGTAACTCTATGACTCTAAGACAGGAATAACCCTTTACAGACCAGAAAAGGGCCATATCGGGCTATATCAGACATAGCAGCATGAGGCACACAGGATTCCTTTGCCCAGTTTCCCTCCTTCCCCTGCACCAGTTGCCCAATGTTCAGGTATTTAACAACCAACGTTTTTGGCATTTTCACCTGAGAAATGGAGCTGCAGGAACTTCCTTGCCTGCTTATGGGCCTATTTCTCTATTTCAGGCTTACCTGAATCCCAACTTTCATTGATGGTATAATAGTTGGTCTCACACGCCCACACACAATGTGACCCCTCACCCCGCCATGTCCCTGATCTCACCTATGACCCCTATTTAACTGTACCCCTCCGTTTCCCTGACGGCTTTGTTCCCAGTTTTTTCACATCGGCCAAATCACTACTTAATTCTTAATGTACCAGAGCACTTAAAAGCACCTAAAATTGACTAAGATTCTTAACAAAAAAAAAACTTTTTTCAGCTGAAGAGACTTTTAGTTTTATTTTAAAAAAACAATCATACCTTTACAGTAAAATACCAGATAACCACATAGTGCTTTGAAAAGTGAACGACTGTAAAATAAAAGAAAGTTAGTGCACAGGGGCAGGAAATAGTGGTAGAAAACTAAAGGTGGTACTTTATTGATCTCCTCTACCCCATCAGTTTATTAAATCACTAGTCCTTGTTGCTCCATGAATTTATTGCTATGCCCATTGATCTATGAATTTGTTAGTTGACTCGTTCTTGTTACTCCATTAATTTCTTGACTTGTTTCTGTGGCCACAGCTCTTATGGATTTATTCCTTGGGTCATGCCTGTGCCTGCATTGATATAATAATTAATGATGCCTGCTTATTTTATTTTTAATCATTCATGGGATGTGGGCGTCGCTGGCTAGGCTGGCATTTATTGCCCATCCCTAATTGCCCTCGAGAAGGTGGTGGTGGTGAGCTGCCTTCTTGAACCGCTGCAGTCCATGTGGGGTAGGTACACCCACAGTGCTGTTAGGAAGGGAGTTCCAGGATTTTGACCCAGCGACAGTGAAGGAATGGCGATATAGTTCCAAGTCAGGATGGTGTGTGACTTGGATGGGAACTTGCAGTTGGTGGTGTTCCCATGCATCTGCTGCCCTTGCCCTTCTAGTTGGTAGAGGTCACGGGTTTGGAAGGTGCTGTCTAAGCAGCCTTGGTGCATTGCTGCAGTGCATCTTGTAGATGGTACACACTGCTGCCACTGTGCGTCGGTGGTGGAGGGAGTGAATGTTTGTAGATGGGGTGCCAATCAAGCGGGCTGCTTTGTCCTGGATGGTGTCAAGCTTCTTGAGTGTTGTTGGAGCTGCACCCATCCAGGCAAGTGGAGAGTATTCCATCACACTCCTGACTTGTGCCTTGTAGATGGTGGACAGGTTTTTGGAAACAGGAGGCGAGTTACTCACCACAGGATTCCTAGCCTCTGACCTGCTCTTGTAGCCACGGTATTTATGTGGCTACTCCAGTTCAGTTTCTGGTCAATGCCAACTCCCAGGATGTCGATAGTGGAGATTCAGCGATGGCAACGCCATTGAACATCAAGGGGAGATGTTTAGATTCTCTCTTGTTGGAGATGGTCATTGCCTGGCACTTGTGTGGTGCGAATGTTACTTGTCATTTCTCAGCCCAAGCCTGAATATTGTCTATATTTCTACACGGGTTGCTTCAGTATATGAGGAGTTGCGAATGGTGCTGAATATTGTGCAATCATCAGCGAACATCCCCATTTTTGACGTTTTCTATGTTGTTATCGAGTTGTGATGTATGTGGTTACTGCTTGTTCAGTTTTCCAGTATGGTGTCAGCTGCAGCCTTCCTTTAGGACAGGTGGGCCCCCAATTGTCATTGGCAGTCTTGCCCCCTGCTCTGCTGCCCCTGCAATGCCAGGGAGGTGATGACTTTATTCAATGCCCAAGAGTTGAGTGCCCACTCTCCCCACCACCTGTGCAGCACCCAGAGCACCTCCTTGCCAAAGAGCATGTCCTCCTTTGCCCTGCTGATTCACTTATGGTGCCAGAGTGATGCCCGGGGCAGCCATGACAGGCTCCCCACTCTACCTGCCTCTCTTCAGCAGATCTGCCACAGATGCCTCCTGAAACCCATGCAAATTCCACTCTTCAACATTAACAAGCACTTAACGAGCTTATAAACTAATCGAATTGGCCTCAATGGGGAGGAGAGTGGGATCCCTGTACTGCCCTGGTAACATTGCCAGTGCTGAGAATGTTTTCCTGAAACCGACATCCTAGCCAACATTTTTAGCCCATCCCCCCCCTGTTCCCGAATTTGGAGGGCCCGAACATTCAGCGCATATACAGTCATCGTGGCACGAAGGAGGCCATTTGGCCCCTGGAGTCCACGCCAACTGGCTATTGCTTAGATAACAGTCCACCCTACTGTACCACATATAGTAAATGAGGAGTTTGAATTCATAAAGACATGTTTTCCCTCTCTGCACGGTGGTTGACCATTGTTAAAATATTCTTTCACAGGATGTGGGCGTCGCTGGCTAGGCCAGCATTTATTGCCCATCCCTAATTGCCTCAAGAAGGTAGTTGTGAGCTGCCTTCTTGAACCGCTGCAGTCCATCTGGCGCAGGTACACCCACAGTGCTGTTAGGGAGGGAGTTCCAGGATTTTGATCCAGCGACAGTGAAGGAATGGCGATATAGTTCCAAGTCAGGATGGTGTGTGGCTTGGAGGGGAACTTGCAGGTGGTGGTGTTCCCATGCGCCTGCTGCCCTTGTCCTTCTAGGTGGTGGAGGTAACGGGTTTGGAAGGTGCTGTCAAAGGAGCCTTGGTGAGTTGCTGCAGTGCATCTTGTAGATAGTACACACTGCTGCTGCTGTGCGTCGATGGTGGGGGGAGCGAATATTAATGTGGTGGATGGGGTGTCAATGAAGTGGGCTGGCTTTGTCCTGGATGGTGTTCAGCTTCCTTAGTGTTGTTGGAGTTGCACCCATCCAGGGAGGGTTTTGAAGAAGGGGTTGAAAATTGATGATAACCTGGTGCATTTTCAAATCTGTAAGAATAGACAATGCCGAGGTAGTGAGGAGAGTGATTTTGCTATTTGAGGGATCGGCCTGTCCTGCAGTGAGGAATGCAAACAGGGCCATTGAGTGGCGATTGTGACGCGATGTCTGGAACCCCGCTTGAAGATAAACACATTGTAACAATGTATCAACTGCAAAAAAAGGCAACATTCGCCAATGGATACATTCCGCCTGGGAAGCTGCAGCCAGCGGAAAACAGCTCCGCTTTTCTCAATAACTTATTAAAAAAAAGAATTTTTAAAAATGTTACGTTTCCGGAAACAAAACCCTCAACTTAAGACTCTTATTTTTTTTCTTCTTTAAATGAACGGAGAGGCTTTTCCATGAAGATTGAGAATGGACTATGACTAATATGAGGTCAGCAGCGCTCCAGCTTGTTCAGGAAGTCCTGTCTTGCTCTTCCTTTCGCGATGTTAAATTGCGTACCAAGCTTTCTCTTTCTTTATTCCCTTCCTGATGTAGTGCTTCCGCCTCGCCACAAGAAACCACTACGTTGCACGTTATCTGCCGTCGACGGCGCAGAAGTTTCCTCAGGATTTTGTTTAAAATTCGCCTGTAATATAATTTTCTCCTTACCTGCCCACACCTGAGGTCTGACCCCTCTCTACCCCGCCATGTCGCCGCACCGGGCAGATTTTCCCTGAGGTAATCTCGTTTTCCGATGCCGGTTCTTCTCCTCACGTGGAATTTTATTAAATTGCCAACAACAAAAATAAACTTTCTGGCCTGCCCCGAAGAGGACGGATGAAGCTGAGGGTTGAAAACATGTCTTCCTCACCTCCGTCGCCGAGTTGTAACCAGCCATGTTCCCCATCTTGGAATGCTGTCTCTCGCTCAGGTGAGTTCCCGCCGTGGACACACACTTAACTAACTTTCTCCTCATTGTACCGTGCTCACCAGCTCCAGTCAACATGTGATATTGGGCAATTTCTACCCTACCAAATGACCAAAATCGTTGGATCAGGCCTATCTTAAAGTTGCATTGTCTGTCGGTATCAGGAGTATCGTTCTTTTTTAAAATCACAAAAAGCTGATTTCATGATTCAACCTTTGGAAAATCATAAAGCCAAGACTGAGTTGTATTTGTAGATGCTTTGAGCTACCAGGTGTAACTCAGAAAGTTTTGACAGTAGGGGTATGTTTTAAAGGATGATTGTGTAATGCACTCATTTTTGTCCCCTGTACTTATTCTGAACAGAAAGTGAGGTTTTATTAAATTCCATCACTCTTAAGTGTAATGACCATTTAGAAATATTGGGATATACTTACTCTTTGAGCTTGTTATTGATGCTTTTAGTTGTTTATTACTTGGAAATGAAATAAATGGACTTTTTCGACACCCTTCCCCAGTGGTGATGCTCTAGCACTACCTCTGGTGGAAGGGCAGAATTACAGCGTGACAGGTTTACATAGCCTGTCTCCATTGCAAGTGTCGACACAGGAATTTCATGCAAATCTAAGATTAAAGACTGATGTATGATTTGAAAATGAAGGCTGAATTATGTCGGTGCCCAGGTCCAATTATCCATTTCACCTGAAACCTATTGTTGGCCTTCACTCCCCATGTGCAATGGGAGATCAGCTGGTGTCAAAAATGCCATATTTCTTAGAGAGAATATACAAAAAGCCCACACAGGGTGCATATATGAGGATTAAACAACTACTGCACTTGCAGTAAACTGTGCAGAAACTTGAATTGCCTAATCTCCAGTTTCAAGAGCTCCCTCCCTGTTACGACCAGGTGAGAAGGTGTCGAGGGGTCCCTCTCAGTCTTCACCTGGTCTTACTGTAACAGGGTTTGATGTTAAACACACTGTGTTTTCAGCTCCCCCTTGGTGAATCCTTGTTCAATTATAAGGCAAACAAATGAGTACAAACAGGCTTTCTTAGGTTTAAAGAAGAAAAGTGAAATTTATTAAACTTAAACTAAAAACTCTAATTCAGTTAAAGCCTACAGGTACACGCAGCGCCCCACACTAGCATGCATATGTGATATGCACATGCGAATAGAGACAGAAAAGAGCAGAAGAAAAATAAAGTGGAAAGGTTTGAGGCAAAATATCTGAAGAGTTTTTTTGTTACGGGTCTTCAAGCTCACTGTAGAGTTCTTGTTTGTAGGTGGATCTTGCTTCTTTTTGGGGCTCAGTATTCTTCTTCAACTTTGTTCACTGTAGGAGACTTTTCTCTCTTGGGGTTCACATGTCTTCAGTGGGTTTCAGTTCCATGAGAAAGAGATGTGAGCAGACAGGAGGAGAGGAGGTCTTTTCAGTCCAGGAGCACAGCGCTTTCTTCCCGTTCAAACCCTGTTTCTGCAATTTAAAACTCCCCAAGTTGGTCAGCAGAGTAGCCACCTGACTGGTATAACCACTTCTGGCTTTGTGTATTGGGTGGGTCAGGGAATGGTCCTTTGTCTACAGATACTGTCTGTTAATATGCAAAAATGTCTTTCCAGCCAGGGGGCTTGGCAACCCCTTGTATCCGGCCTTCTCTTCTTCCCAGCAGCAATTTGAAATTTAATGTCCATGTGGCGAAATTAATATGCCTCATTTTTGGCATGTGGGGGGCCTGCGTGACACTCCCTAACTGTGGGTGTGCTGACAGCTCACAGACTGCAGCGGTTCAAGGCGGCAGCTCATCACCACCTTTTCATGGGCAATAAATGCTGCTGGGAAGTGCTTGGTAATGCCCACATCGCATGAACAAATTTTTAAAAAGTGAGAATGTACCAATTTTGTTCAATCCGATGATCTTAGCTAACTTGCTTAGATCTACACTATTTATGCCTTTAACGATTTACGAGTGTTAGATTCTCATCAGAAGGTTTAAGCTCCACTCCAGGAATTTGACTACATCTACACTGACATTTCAGTGCAGTAACTGAAGGAGTGTTGTATTGTCAGAGGTGCTGTCTTTCAGATGAGATGTTAAATTGAGGCACTGTCTGCCTGCTCACGAGGTTTCGGCCATCACTTGTCTCTTAAATTGCACCTCCAAAAACAAATTAACTGGTTATATATATCATTGTTATCTGATGGACCTTGTGTTCATTTTGGCTTCCAGATTTGTCTAGAAAATAAGTGCCTGCACTTCAAAAGCAGTTCATTAATTGTGAAGCACTTTGAAGCGCTCATGAGGACGTGAAAGGTGGAATATAAAAGGAGTGAGGGATGAAAAGTACTTTCATTTGTGCAAGCTCTTTCTTTAAGAATTTTACAGATGCAGTGTGGTATATTAATGCCAAAATGTGGAACTAGAATCATTGATTAAAGTGGAAAATCATTACGTAATAGCAATACTAAGTATGGCTGCAGCAAAAGTCAGGATTGACAATTAAATGTAGTGAGCTGTAAAACTTTAAGGAGGATGGGGGAGGGAGAAAGGGAAGAGGTAGTGTTACTAATTAGAGATATTGTAGCATTACAGCATAGGATTTAAATGGAGAAGTGGTCCAAAGGGAATCCCTTTTGGATTGAGCTGAGGGATCAGTCAAACTAACAAAGACTTGAGCACGAAAATCAAGGCTGACAATCCAGTGCAGTACTGAGGGAGTGCTGCACTGTAAGAGGTGCTGTTTTTGGATGAGACATTAAATCGAGGCCCCATCTGTCATCTCTGGTGGATGTTAAATATCCCATGGTGCTATTTCAAAGAAGAGCAGGGGAGTAATCTCTGGTGTCCTGGCCAATATTTATCCCTCAATCAGTATTACAAAAAACAGATTATCAGGTCATTATCACTGTGCTGTTTGTGAGAGCTTGCTGTGCGCAAATTGGCTGCCGTGTTTCCTACATTACAACAGTAACTACATTTCAAAGTACTTCATTGGCTGTAAAGCACTTTCAGACATTCGGTGGTTGTGAAAGATACTATAAAAATGCAAGTCTTTGTTTCTTTACATTAAAAACTACTGCTCTTACTTTGTACAGCTGTGCACTAGGAGAATTGCTTATTCTAATTTGCTTTTGGATGTGGACAAGTTGCATTTATTGCCTATCCTTGGTTGCCTGAGAAGTTGATTTTTCCGACGGCCTTTAGCAATAATTTGTACAGCTCGGACTTGTTAGATCACTTCAGAGGGTATGAAGAGTCAACCAATATTGCAGTCTAGAATCACGTGTAGGCCAGACCAGGCAGGGAGTGCCAGATTTCATTTCCTGAAGGACATTAGTCAAGCAAATTTTTTTTTTTACAGCAAACCAGCAGCTTTCATGGCACTTTTTTAATAGTATGAGCCCACATTAAGTTTGATTTCACAACTTGCTACAGTAGGATTTGAACTCTTAACTTTAAAATGAAAGGATTGTGGCAACTGCTGGGAATGCATCCATGAACTGCATGACCTAGTGTTACACCTCACAGAACATAGGAACAGGAGGAAGCCATTTAGCTCTTTGAGCCTGTTTGATCATTCAGTGAGATCATGGCTGATCTGCGACCTAACTCCCTATAACTGCTTTTGCCCCGTATCCCTTAATACCTTTGTATAACAAAAATCTATTAACCTCATATTTAAAATTAATTATTAATCTAGCATTTATTGCCATTTGCTGAAAGAAGTTCCAAGTTTCTACCACTTTTTGTATGTAAAAGTGTTTTTTTAATTCGTTTGTGGGATGTGGGTGTCGCTGGCTAGGCTAGCATTTATTGCCCATCCCTAATTGCCCTTGAGAAGGGGGTGGATCCGAATTTCACTCCTGAAAGGTCTGGCTCTAATTTTTAGACTATGTTTCCTAGACTCCCAAACCAACAGAAATAGTTTCTCTCTATTTACCCTATCTATTCCCCCTAATATCTTGAAAACTTTGATCAAATCACTCTTCAGCTTTCTGAATTCGAGGGAATACAACCCTGGTTTGTGTATTCTCTCCTCCATAATTTAACCCTTGCGTTAACAAAGTTGGAAACAAACATGACTTTTAAGAAAGGGTAATACTTTCCTGTTGACATAACATGATTAGGATTGATCAAGGTAGCAAGTATGACCATGTAGTGCAATACGAACATACGAATTAGGAGCAGGAGTAGGCCACTCGGCCCTTCGAGCCTGCTACGCCATTCAATAAGTTCATGGCTGAACTGATTACTCCACATTTCCACCTACCCCCAATAACCTTTCACCCCCTTGCTTATCAAGAATCTATGTACCTCTGGCTTAAAAATATTCAAAGACTCTGCTTCCACTGCCTTTTGAGGAAGAGAATTCCAAAGACTCAGGACCCTCTGAGAGAAAAAGATTCTCTAGTGACCCCTAGTACAAGGGGGAACATCCTTTCCACATCCACCCTGTCAAGACCCCTCTATAAGGATCTTGCATGTTTTAATCAATTTAGAAATTTACTTTTCTAAATTCCAGTGGATACAAGCCTAGCCTGTCCTATCTTTCCTCATAAGACAGCCTGTCCATTCCAGGTATTAGTCTAATGGTAAACCTTCTCTGTACTGCCTCCAACGCATTTACATTCTTCCTTAAATAAGGAGACCAGTACTGTACACAGTACTCCAGATGTGGTCTCTCCAATGCCCTGTATAGCTGAAGCATAATCTCCCTACTTTTGTATTCAATTCCCCTCGCGATAAAAGATAACATTCTATTAGCTTTCCTAATTACATGCTGTACCTGCATACTAACCTTTTGCGATTTCATGCACGAGGACACCCAGATCCCTCTGCATCTCGGAACTCTGCAATCTCTCTCCATTTAAATAATATGCTTCTTTTTTATTCTTCCTGCCAAAGTGGACAATTTTCCACTTTCCCACATTGTACTCCATTTGCCAGGTCTTTGTCCACTCACTTAACCTATCTATATCCCTTTGTAGCCCCCTTATGTCCTCTTCACAAGTTACTTTCCTACCTACCTTTGTGTCATCAGCAAATTTAGCAACCATACCTGCAGTCCTTTCATTTAAGTCATTTATATAAATTGTCAAAAGTTGAGGCCCCAGCACAGATCCCTGTGGCACACCACTCATTACATCTTGCCAACCAGAAAATGATCCATTTATGCTTACTCTCTGTTTCCTGTTAGCTAGCCAATCTTCTATCCATAGTAATATAAAAGCAAAATACTGCGGATGCTGGAAATCTGAAACAAAAACAAGAAATGCTGAGTGATTCCAGCATTTCTTGTTTTTGCTTCTATCCATAGTGTTGCCCCACTACACCACGAGCTTTTATTTTCTGCAATAACCTTTGATGTGGCACCTTATCAAATGCCTTCTGGCAATCTAAGTACAATACATCCACCGGTTTCCCCTTTATCCTGAGCACATGTAACTCCCTCAAACAACTCCAGTAAATTGGTTAAACATGATTTCCCTTTCACAAAACCATGTTGATTCTGCCTGATTACCTTGAATTTTTCTAAATGCCCTGCTATACCGTCTTTAATAATAGCTTCTAACATTTTCCCTGAGACAGATGTTAAGCTAACTGGTCTGTGGTTTCCTGCCTTCTGTTTCCCTCCCTTTTTGAATAAAGGAGTTACTATCGCTATTTTCCAATCTAACGGAACCTTCCCCAAATCTTGGGAATTTTGGAAAATTAAAGCTAACACTATCTCACTAGCCACTTCTTTTAAGACCCTAGGATGAAGTCCATCAGGACCCGGGGACTTGTCAGCCCGCAGCTCCAACAATTTGTTCAATCCCACTTCCCTGGTGATTGTAAATTTCTTGAGTTCCTCCCTCCCTTCCATTTCCTGACTTAGAGCTAATACTGGGATGTTACTTGTATCCTCAATAGTGAAGACTGATGCAAAATATCTGTTCAATTCATCTGCCATCTCCTTATTATCCATAATTAATTTCCCAGACTCACTTTCTACAGGACCAATGCTCACTTTGTTAACTCTTTTCTTTTTAAAATATCTATAGAAACTCTTACTATCTGTCTTTGTATTTCTTGCTAGCTTTCTCTCATACTCTAATTTTACCTTCCTTAGCAATCTTTTAGTCATTCCTTGCTGTTTTTTATATTCTGTCCAATCTTCTGACCTGCCTCCCATCTTTGCGCAATTATATGCTTTTTCTTTGCGTTTGATACTATCTTTAACTGTTTTAGTTAACCACGGATGGTGGGTCCCGTTCTTGGAATTTTTCTTTCTCGTTGAAATGTATCTTCTATGTATTCTGAAATATCCCCATAAATGTCTGCCACTGCATCTCTAGTGACCTATCCCTTAACCTGATTTGCCAGTTCACTTTAGCTAGCTCTGCTTTCATGCCCTCATAATTGTCCTTATTTAAGTTTAAAATATTAGTCTTGGACCCACTCTTCTCTCACTCAAATTGAATGTAAAATTCAATCATATTATGATCGCTGCTACCTAGGGACACCTTAACTATGAGGTCATTAATATCTCGTTGCACAATACCAGGTCTAGTATGGCCTGCTCTCTGGTTTTCTTCAGAATGTATTGTTCCAAGAAATTATCCTGAAAACATTCTATGTACTCCTCATCTGGGCTACCTCTGCCCATCTGATTTTTCCAGTCTATATGTAGGTTAAAATACCCCATAGTTATCGCTGTACCTTTCTGACAAGCTGCCATTATTTCTTCCTTTAAACCCCATCCTACAGTGTGGTTAACGTTAGGTGGCTTGTACACACTCCCACAAGTGACACCTTGCCTTTATGATTTCTCACCTCTACCCAAACTGCTTCTACATCCTGGTCTCCTGAACTTAGATCATCTGTCTCTGTTGCACTAATACCATCATTAATTAACAGAACTACCCCTCCACCTTTTCCTAGCTTCCTGTCCTTCCTAAATGCCATGTACCCTTCAATATTCAGGTCCCAATCTATGTCATCCTGCAGCCATGTCCCTGTAATGGCTATCAGATCGTACTTATTTATTTCTGTTTGTGCTCTCAGTTCATGTTTTGTTTCGAATGCTAAGTGCATTCAGATACAGAGCCTTTAGTTTTGTCCTTTTATTATTTTTGTAACCTCTCGCCTTATTTGTTGATTTACTCTTAGATTTGTACGCTCTGCCCCTTTCTGTCACAGTCTGTTTATCATTTCCCGTATTAATACCTTTCTCTGTTGCCTTGTCTCTCCTCATTTCATGACTATTCTTAACAGGAAGGTTATGCCTGACAAATCTCATTGAATTTTTTGAAGAGGTGACTACGGTAGTGGACAGGGGAATGTCTATGGATGTTATTTATATGGACTTCCAGAAGGCATTTGATAAAAGTCCCACATAAGAGACTGTTAACTAAGGTAGAAGCCCGTGGAGTTGAGAGCAAATTATTGACATGGTTAGGAAGTTGGTTGAGTGGTAGGCGACAGAGAGTGGGGATAATGGGTAAGAACTCTGATTGGCAGGATGTGACTAGCGGTGTCCCACTGGGATCTGTGTTGGGGCCTCAATTATTCACATTATTCATTAACGACTTGGATGATGGCATAGTAAGTCATATATCCAAATTTGCTGATGATACAAAGTTAGGCGGCATTGTAGATAGTCTAGATGATAGCATAAAATTGCAAAGAGATATTGACAGACTAGGTGAATGGGCAAAACTGTGGCAGATGGATTTCGATGCGGGCAAGTGTGAGATTATCCATTTTGGACCCAAAAAAGGCTAGAGCAGGGTACTTTCTAAATGGGAAGAGGTTAAGTACAGTGGATGTCCAAAGAGACTTGGGAGTTCAGGTGCATAGATCTTTAAAATGCCACGAGCAAGTGCAAAAAATAATCAAAAAGACTAATGGAATGCTAGCCTTTATATCTAGAAGATTGGAGTGTAAAGACCCAGAGGTTATGCTGCAGCTGTACAAAACCCTGGTTAGACCCCACTTGGAGTACTGTGAGCAGTTCTGGGCACCACACCTTAGGAAGGATATATTGGCCTTGGAGGGAGTGCAACGTAGGTTTACAAGAATGATACCTGGATTACAGGGGTTAAGTTACGAGGAGAGATTACACACATTAGGCCTGTTTTCGCTAGAATTTAGAAGGTTAAGGGGTGATCTGATCGAAGTCTTCAAGATATTAACAGGAAAAGACAGGCTAAATAAAGATAAACTATTTCCATGGTTGGAGATTCTAAAACTAGGGGGCATAGTCTAAAAATTAGGGCCAGACCATTCAGGAGAGACGTTAGGAAGCACCACTTCACGCAAAGGGTGGTAGAGGTTTGGAACTCTCTCCCACAAACAGTAGTTGAAGCTAGAACAGCTGTTAATTTTAAATCTGAGATAGATAGATTTTTGTTAAGCAAAGATATTAAGGGATATGGGCCAAAGGCAGGTATATGGAGTTAGGCCGCAGATCAGCCATGATCTCATTGAATGGCGGGACAGGCTCGAGGGGCTGAATGGCCTACTGCTCTTCCTATCTTCCTATGTTCCTATACTCCTTGATTTACCATATCTTCCCGAATTTGATCCCTTGCCTGCCCTATTCAATCAATGACTTGAGCCGTGGGGAATTTTGCCACTCTAAAATTGCAGTGCTATGTCATGCCAGTTGTTCATTGTGGGATTGGATAAATTGGCTTGCTGTGGTAACTGCACCTGTGACTTAAGTTGTGCATCTATGCATGGCTGATTGTTACCATTGGCCAATGTGCCCACTGAATGTGGGATAATAATCCTGCAGAGTAAACTCTCAGGTTTGTTGTACTTTCATAGTTATTGTCAAGACAATACCAAAGATGGAAATTGGCTGTAGTTGGGCCTGAAAGTATGGATTGATATAACTCATGAAGTGCAAATTCTGTGAGCAGTGCGTCTGGGCCAATTCGAATTGGGAGAACATCAGTGTACCACCAGGAGATTGCTGTAGGCCTCTCTTTTTTACAAAAAACAAAGATTATGGGGTAATCCCAATTCATTGTGGCTTCTTTAAAATGGGGGTAGGAAGGGTGAAAATGATAGCCTCACAGCAGAATGCGTAAGGAAGATGTCGAAGCAGCTGTCAGCAGTGGGGGAAAAAAAATCAGGAATGGCTAGGAAACCAGATTTAATGAATCCTTTCATAAATGGTATTTGGGCCCTTTAAATTAATTTCCATCTAGTAATGATGCATGTTCGTTTTCTCTGGGTGTGATTTACATCTGGCATTGCTGAGAGGGTAATGACAAAACAGTAGTTTCCATGTTTATGTACACTTTTCCAGCATTGTTTGGAACTAATGCTCGAAATATTGGAAACGCAGGCAGTGATCTGACAATGTGGGTCCCTGTGTCATTTCCTGCTTTCTACTCCTGTGCCAGCTGAAAATCTATTTCTGAGCAGCAATCAGTAAAGCAAATAGAATGCCGAGCTATATTGTTAAATCAGTACAGTGTATTCTGAGACTGTTGTACTGAAGCTGTATAGTTTATCAGTAAGGCTGCATTTTGACTGCTTTGTTTGATTTTGTTCAACAAAGCTCATGGAAATTATCTTAAGTCCTGCAAGAGGTGCAGAGAAGGGCCACAAGACTGATCCCTGGTGTTGGAAGATAGAGTTATGAGGAAAGCTAATTCCTCAGCTCTGTAGCGAGGTAAAGGATTGAGGCTAATAGTGGTATATAAGACACTAAATGGAACAGCAAGTGCTATTTCAAGATACAAAAGAGGAGGTAAGTCAGACACTAGAGGGGTTTAAAATTGGTAAAGAGGAAGTATTAGATAGGCTGTCTGTACTTAAAGTGGATAAGGCACCAGGGCCGGATGAGATGCATCCAAGGATACTGAAGGAAGTGAGGGTGGAAATCACAGAGACACTGGCCATAATTTTTCAGTCTTCCTTAGACTCAGGGGTGGTGCCCAAGGACTGGAGAATTGCAAATGTTACACCCTTGTTCAAAAAAGGGTGAAAGGATAAGCCCAGTCAGTTTAACTTCGGTGGTGGGAAAACTTCTGGAAAAGATAATTTGGGGCTAAATCAATAGTCACACGGACAAATGCGAGTTAATTAAGGAAAGCCAGCATGGATTTCTTAAGGAAAAATTATGTTTAACTAACTTGCTGGAGTTTTGTGAGTAGGTAACAGAGGGTTGATGAGGGCAATGCTGTTGATGTGGTGTATATGGACCTTCAAAAGGCATTTGATATAGTGTCACACACCAGACTTGTGTGCAAACTTGTAGCTCATGGAGTAAAAGGACCGGTAGCAACATGGATATGAAATTGGCTCAGTGACAGGAAACAAAGAGTAGTGGTTAATGGATGTTTTTCGGGCTGGAGGAAGGTTTGTAGTGGAGTTCCCCAGGGATCAGTGTTCGGACCCTTGCTTTTCCGAGTTCAAAGTTTGCAGATGATATGAAACTTGGAAGCATTGTGAACTGTGAGCAGGATAGTGTAGAACTTCAAAAGGACATAGGCAATTTGGTGGAATGGGCAGACAGGTGGCCGATGAAGTTCAATGCAGAGAAATGTGACGTGATTCATTTTGGTAGGAAGGACAGGGAGAAACAATATAGAATAAAGGGTATAATTCTAAAGTGGGTGCAGGAACAGAGGGACCTAGGTGTATATGTGTATAAGTCATTGAAGGTGGCAGGACAGGTTGAGAGAGCAGTTAATAACGCATACAGTATCCTGGGCTTTATTAATAGGAGGCACAGAGCACAAGCGCAAGGAAGTTATGTTGAACTTGTATAAGACACTAGTTCATCCTCGACTGGAGTATTGCGTCCAATTCTGGGCGCCGCACTTGAAAGATGTGAGGGCATTGTAGAGAGTACAGAATAGATTCACAAGAATGGTTCCAGAGATGAGGAATTTCAGTTATGAAGATAGATTGGAGAAGTTAGGACTGTTTTCCTTGAAGAGAAGGCTGAGAGGTGATTTGATAGAGGTATTCAAAATCATGAGTGGTCTGGACAGAGTAGATAGAGAGAAAATGTTTCCACTCGTGAAAAGATCGAGAACGAGAGGGCACAGATTTAAAGTATTTGGTAAGAGAAGCAAAAGTGACCAGAGGAAAAACTTTTTAACGCAGAGAGTGGTTAAGGTCTGGAATGCGCTGCCTGAGAACGTGGTGGAGGCAGGTTCAATTGAAGCATTCAAAAGGGAATTAGACAGTTATATGAAAAGGAAGAATGTGCAGGGTTATGAGGAGAAGGCAGGGGAATGGAACTGATAGTTGCTCTTTCAGAGAGCCAGTACAGAATGATGGGCTGAATGGCCTCCTGCACTGTAACAATTCTCTGATAAACCAAGACTTTGGAACAAGAGCAAGCAAGCAGTTAGGAAGGTGAATGGTATGTTGGCCTTCATTGCAAGAAATTTTGAGTACAGGAGCAAGGATGTCTTACTGCAGTTGTACAGGGCCTTGGTGAGACCACATCTGGAGTATTGTGTGTAGTTTTGGTCTCCTTATCTGAGGAAGGATGTTCTTGCCATGGAGGGAGTGCAAAGAAGATTTACTAGGCTGATTCCTGGGATGGCAGGATTGACGTATGAAAAGAGATTGGATCGACTGGGCCTATAATCACTAGAGTTTAGAAGAATAAGAGGGGATCTCATAAAAACCTGTAAAATTCTAACAGGACAAGACAGGCTTGATGCAGGGAGGATGTTCCCGATGGCTGGGGAGTCCAGAACCAGGGGTCACAGTCTCAGGATTCGGTGTATGGCATTTAGAACCGAGATGAGGAGAAATTTCTTCGCTTAGAGGGTGGTGAACCTGTGGAATTCTCTACCGCAGGAGACAGTGGAGGTTAAGTCATTAAATATATTCAAGAAGGAGATAGATATATTAATGCCAAAGGGATCAAGTGACATGGGGAGAAAGCGGGAACAGGGTACTGAATTAGATGATCAGCCATGATCTTTTTTTGAATGGTGGAGCAGGGCCGAATGGCCTACTCCTGCTCCTATTTTCTATGTTTCTAAGGGGACATTGGATGGCAGGAGGCACTTCACAAAGAATGATTAATTTCTGGAATAGTCTGGGTGGGAACAGATTGTAGAATCACTAGAGGCACCTGAATTCTGGAAGTGTTGGTTTTGACTGAAGGGTTTGCTCGATGGGCAGAATTGTTCTCTTCGTCTGTACTTTGCCATCTTCCCAGCCTGATGAGGTGTTGGGCCGTGAGTGCGTTTTAGGGAGACCAAGAGTTGGTGCAGTCTTGTTTGTATAACCATATTTTCTTTCTTTCAAAAATATACATAACATTTGTAAAAATGCATTACAAAACAATTCAGCTTGGACATTTCAAGAAGCGCAGTAAAGATCAGTTTCTTTCAATACAGTACATGAGGTGCCTCAACTACCCTTGCCTTTTCATCTGTTGAATGCAGAGGCACATTCCAGAAGGGGGTAGGCAACGGTCTCTTCCCCACTGCAGCTGCCTCGAGGGCAGTGTGCGGAGGCGGTGACACTCCGGGCATGAAGGAAGGATCTGACGTGGAGGTTCCTTCTCAGCACCAGCCAAGTTACAGTCTTGGTGTTTGTTTGAAAGTTTTGCCGATGAGGCATTCTGCCATATGAGTTTGACAGTCTGCCCAGGAACCATCCGACAGGATCCACCATCTCCTTTTCCCTCAGGACTTCGAGGAAGTTACGTGCGGACCACTGCCTGATGGAGTTGTGGTCCTGGTGACCGCAGAATGCTCCATTCAGTTGGATGTATCACCTGTCCCTCGTGGAAAAGTTTGTATAGAAAAACACCTTTGTCCCCTTCATCGTCAGTGGATAGGCAATCGCTGGCATTTAAAGAGTACGTGGATGAATTACAACAATTGTTCATTCCTGTCTGGTGCAAAAATATAACAGGAAGGATGGCTCAACCATGACTTACAAAAGAAATTAAGGATAGTATTAGATCCAAGGAGGAGAAATATAAAATGACCAGAACAAGCAGCAAACTTGAGGATTGGGAGCAGTTTAGAATTCAGCAAAGGTGGATAAAGGGATTGATTAAGAAGGGGAAAATAGAGTATGAAAGTAAGCTTGCAGAGAACATAAAAACTGACTGTAAAAGCTTCTATAGATATGTGAAGAGAAAAAGATTAGTGAAGACAAATGTGGATCCCTTACAGTCAGAAACAGGGGAATTTATAATGGGGAACAAAGAAATGGCGGACCAATTAAATACGTACTTTGGTTCTGTCTTCACAAAGGAGGACACAAATTACCTCCCAGAAATGTTGGGGAAAATAGGGACTAGTGAGAAGGAGGAACTGTATGAAATCAGTATTAGTAGGGAAATGGTGTTAGAGAAATTGATGGGATTGAAGGCCAATAAATGCCCAGGGCCTGCTAATCTACATCCCAGAGTACTTAAAGAAGTGGCCCTTGAAATAGTAGATGCATTGCTGGTCATTTTTCAAAATTCTATAAACTCTGGAACAATTCCAATGGATTAGAGGGTAGCTAATATAACCCCACTATTTAAAAAAGGAGGTAGAGAGAAAACAGGGAATTATAGACCGGTTAGCCTGACATCAGTAGTGGGGAAAATGCTAGAGTCTATTCTAAAAGATGTAATAGCAGAGCACTTGGAAAACAATGACTGGATCGGACAAAGTCAACATGGATTTATGAAAGGGAAATCATGCTTGACAAATCTACTGGAATTTTTTGAGGATGTAACTAGTAAAATAGATAAGGGAGAACCAGTGGATGTGGTGTATTTGGACTTTCAGAAGGCTTTCGATAAGGTCCCACATGAGAGATTGGCATGCAAAATTAAAGCACATGGGATTGGGGGTAAGGTACTGACATGGATGGAGAACTGGTTGGCAGACAGGAAACAAAGAGTAGGAATAAATGGGTCTTTTTCCGAGTGGCAGGCAGTGACTAGTGGGGTACCGCAGGAATTGGTGCTGGGACCCCAGCTATTCACAATATATTTTAATGATCTAGATGAGGGAATTAAATGTAATATATCCAAGTTTGCAGATGACACGAAGCTGGGTGGGAGTGTGAGCTGTGGGGAGGATGCAGAGAAGCTCCAGTGTGATTTGGACAGGTTGAGTGAGTGAGAAAATACATGGCAGATGCAGTATAATGTGGATAAATGTGAGGTTATCCACTTTGGTGGCAAAAAGAGAAAGGCAGATTATTATCTGAATGGCGATAGATTGGGAAAGGGGGAGTTGCAGCGAGACCCGGGTGTCCTTGTGCACCAGTCGCTGAAAGTAAGCATGCAGGTGCAGCAGGCAGTTAAGAAGGCAAATGGTATGTTGGCCTTGATATCGAGAGGATTCGAGTACAGGAGCAAGGATGCCTTGCTGCAATTATACAAGTCCTTGGTGAGACCACATCTGGAGTATTGTGTGCAGTTTTGGTCTCCTTATCTGAGGAAGGATGTTCTTGCTATGGAGGGAATGCAGCGAAGGTTCACCAGACTGATTCCTGGGATGGCAGGACTGACATATGAAGAGAGATTGGGTCGATTAGGCTTGTATTCGCTGGAGTTTAGAAGAATGAGAGGGGATCTCATAGAAACCTACAAAATTCTAACAGGACTGGACAGACTAGATGCAGGAAGGATGTTCCCGATGGCGGGGCAGTCCAGGACAAGGGGTCACAGTCTAAGGATTGGGGTAAGTCAATTTAGGACTGAGATGAGGAGGGATTTCTTTACCTAGAGAGTGGTGAACTTGTGGAAATCTCTACCACAGAAAGCAGTTGAGCCAAATCATTAAATATATTCAAGAAAGAGTTAGATATAGTTCTTAGGGCTAAAGGAATCAAGGGATGGGGGAGAAAGCGGGAACAGGATACTGAGTTTGGATGATCAGCCATGATCGTATTGAATGGCGACCCAGGCTCGAAGGGCCGAATGGCCTACTCCTCCTATTTTCTATGTTTCTGTGTCAGGTCAGACTCTTTGAAGGTGCTGGGGATATGTACCACAAGTCTTTGTTTCACCATGACCACCATGGCTATATGCTCCTTCCAATTTTTGGCACACGCCCCAGCCCCTCCGAACCATATTCCAAAGAACATGGCTTCGCTGTTGCCACGGTTTACTTTGGCATCCGAGGTCAGTTCAAACTGGTCGTATATACTTATCAGTCTGAGAACTGACAGTGAATCCGAGCAGAAGACGGTGACGGCGTCCTTGTACCAGGAGGCTTTGACCTGAGTGCCTCTGCTGCTGGGGATTGTCACCCCTCTAACGCCCTCATCCTTCATTATGCCACCAGTGTGGTACAGGTGGGAATTTTAAAAAGTGAGACCAACATAAAGGCATTTTTAAAATTTGAGTAGATGCCAAGACATTTGTTACTGAATGATCTCAATGGCTTCGTACCGGTATTTGTTTTAATTTTCATTTGGGGTATAAGAGATATTCGGTTGGCGTGTCTGGAAATCCAAGGTGTAACAAAAATTAGATAATGCCTGATTTGGCAGTCAATTTAAAAAAAAATGTACATTTTTCCTTTTTAAGAAGCAAAATTTGAGTTTATTTAAACATATGGACTGTTCTTTAATTTATTAATTGATACTGTTATTGCTATTCTGTGTTGAACACTAGATGGTCAAATGAGTTGACATAGTTAATAGGAATTACCTTTTGCAGGTTTTTAAAGATTTTTCAAAGAATTTGGAACAACCCCTTCAGAAAACCGTAGTGAGAATAGTAAAATGTACACAGCATGCATTTAAAACCTGAACTGTCTTTGAGACTTAATACAATTGTTGAGGGGTAACTAACGTTTTTTCTGAATTCAACCTGCGGTTCTACTGCTATGCAGTACAACAATGTTGTCTTTGTTTTTTTTTGCAGAAATTTTTCAAACGGTTTCCCTTGCCTCCGGCCAGTTCACACAAGAAATACTTCCAATCTTGCAGCAGGCGTTCTTAGACTCTTCATCTGGGAGTTACTTTCAGTACAACCAAGTGACATTAGTGAATAATACGAAACTTCTAGATCAGGTATTACTGTATTAAAAGCAGACAAAGAATTTGACAGACATTGAGATTTTGCCTTCTGCTTAATCTTTAATGCCATATGCAATCATCGGGGCTTTTCTTTTCTGTGTCCGGCTAACTGAGTCTTTCTTATAGTTGTCCTGGACAGAAGGAATAGGAACAGGAGTAGACCATACGACTCATTGAGCCTGCTCTGCCATTCAATAAAATCATGGTAGATTTTCTATCTCCGCTTTACCTTAGTGTCCAAATAGTTATGAATCTAAGTCTTAAATGTTATCAATGACAACACCACAGCTGTCTGGGCTACAGAATTGCAAAGATTCACAACCCTCTGAATGAAGAAATTTCTCCTCATCATATGGCTAAAAGGCCGACCCCTTCTCCTGAGCCAATGACCCTCTAGTCCTGAAATCTCCAGACAGGGAAACAGCCTCTCTGCATCTTGTTTCCTGAAATATTACTTGTATCCAGGTTAAACAATTTAAAGTAATGTATTGCATTCAAAAGAGATGATATTTTTCAACCTTTTTGTGTGTTGTGTATGATGTAGAATTTACCCAGGGCAGGCTTTGCTTTGAATCTGGGACTCATAAGCTTAAAAATGGAGCAAGAGCTACAATTTATAGCAACACGCTTTTATTTTAAAACAGAATGAGGATGAATGAATTAAAAATTGAAACATGTAGCTGCTTAAAATGACTATCTCCAGATCTGTAAGAGCAAAATACTGCGGATGCTGGAAATCTGAAATAAAAACAGAAAATGCTGGAAAGACTCAGTTGGTCTGGCAGAATCTGTGGAGAGAGAAACAGAGTTAGTGTTTCAGGTCGATGACCTTTCATCAGAACTGGAAGTGATTAAAGATGTAACAGTTTTTAAGCAAGGCAGGGCAAGAGGGGAAGGGGAGGAAAAAGCAGGAAAGTCTGTGATGGGGTGGAAGGCAGGAGCGATTTGATGAAAAAAGAGGTGATTGTGAAAGGCAAAAAGAGGTGGTAATGGGACAAGTAAATAAACAAAAGAAGTGTTGAGAGGACATGTAAATGGGAGTTGCAGAATCACCACCAACAGTTGCTGTACAAAAAAAAGTAGAGGCAGAGGTTATGGTTTCAAATTGTTAAACTTATTATTCAGTCCAGAAGACTGCAAAGTGCCTAATCAAAAGATGAGTTGCTGTTCTTTGAGCTTCATTGCAACAGTGTAGGAGGCTGAGGACAGAAAGAGTGGGAGTGGGGTGGAGAATTAAATGCCAGATGACCAGAAGTTTGGGGTCACATTTGTGAACCAAACGGAGATGTTCTGCCAAGTGGTCACCCAGTCTGTGTTTGGTCTCCCAATGTAGAGGAGACTGCATCTTGAGCAGCGACTACAGTACACTGGAAGAAGTACAAGTATATCACTGCTTCACTTGGAAGGAGTGTTTGGTGCTTTGGATGGTGAGAAGGGAAGTGGTAAAAGTGCAGGTGTTCCATCCCTTGTGCTTGATTGGAAGGTGCTGTGGGAGGAAGACGGAGTGCTGGGGTGATTGAGAAATTGACCAAGGTATCGCGGAGTGAACGGTCCCTTTGGAATGCTGAAAGGGGATGTGTTTGGTGGTGGCATCGGGCTGGAGGTGCTGGAAATGCCGAAGGGCGATCTGTTGAATGCAGATGCTGGTGGGGTGGAAGGTGAGGACCAGGGAACCCTGTTGTGGTTCTGGGAAGGAGGGGTAGAGGAGAAAGTAGAAGTGGGGGAAATAGAATGGACACAGTCGAAGGTTTTGTTAACCACAGTGGGGGGCAATCCTTGGTTGAGGAAAAAGGAAGACATATCGGAAGCGCCGGTATGGAAGGTTGCATTGTCAGGACAGATGTGACAGAGAAACTGGAAGAATGGAATAGACTCTTTACAGCTAGTTGGGTGTCGGTAAGTGTAGTCAGGGTAATTGTGGGAGTTTATTTTTACATTTGTTCTTGGGATGTGAGTGTCACTGGCAAGGCCAGAATTAATTGCTCATCCCTCATTGCCCTTGAGAAGGTGGTGGTGAGCTGCCTTCTTGAACCACTGCAGTCCATGTGGGGTAGGTACACCCACAGTGCTGTTAGGGAGGGAGTTCCAGGATTTTGATCCAGCGACAGTGAAGGAATGGTGATATAGTTCCAAGTCAGGATGGTGTGTGACTTGGAAGGGAAGTTGCAGGTGGTGGTGTTCCCATGCATTTGCTGCCCTTGTTCTTTTAGGTTGTAGAGATCGCGGGTTTTGAAGATGCTGTCGAAGGACCATTGGCAAGTTGCTGCAGTGCTGCCACTGTGTGCCGGTGGTGGAGGGAGTGAATATCTAAGGTGGTGGACGGGGTGCTGATCAAGCAGGTTGCTTTGTCTTGGATGGTGTTGAACTTCGTGAGTGTTGGAACTGCACTCATTCAGGCAATTGGAGAGTATTCCATCACACTCCTGACTTGTGCCTTGTAGATGGTGGACAGGCTTTGGGGAGACAGGAGGTAAGTTATATGAATTGGCATTAAATTAAATATTCTAACTTATATATCTGGGTTTAGACTCCAGTGTCTTCAGTAAGGATTCTTTAATCTAGTTGGTTCAGGAGACACACAGTTGTTTGCCCTGTTCACACAGGTCCCAGATCCACTGTTGAGGGTACTGAGCTGTTTTGGATTTCTGATAACTGCGACCTCCAGTGCAGAAGCACACAGACTTTCTATGGGCAAGTGTAGGAGTAACCAGCACTATAGCTCGGCTTCAGCTTTAAAACCTTTCACCTTTCTAATATGTGCTAGTTCTGAAGAAGAGTCACTGACCTGAAACGTTAACTCTGCTTCTCTCTCCACAGATGCTCCTAGACCTGCTGAAGATTTCCAGCAACCGCAGTATTTTGCTTTTATTTTGCTATATCTCTGCTTGTTTGCCGCTGACAAACAAAATCCGGGCAAAGACTTTGTATTAGCATATGATTCTACCTTCTGTTTTACAAGGCAAATTGCTTTGCAAATTAATGTTGCTTTAATGCTTGTCAAATCAAAATTTTTTTTTTTCAATTTGGAAGCGATTTTAACATTTTATTTATTAATTGCAGTACAATGCCTGTCGACAGGATATGGAGGGGAAAGGATATAGTAAAGAGGAACTTGCTGAATGCTTCGCTTTTTTACTGTTTGAAACAGAAGATCAGGTAAAAACTAAAAGAGAACACTATTTGGGAAAAATTAGAAATATTTTGAAGATTACACCAAAGACTCGTTTATAATTCATTCCTGTGTACTTTTGAAAATACAGGGAGTAGGGAGGTGTGGTGTAAGGCAAACCTGTAACATAAGAAGTTCAGATAGCTTCATAAACCAGGACAGGAGATATTGAGTATTTCTTAAATACATCTAAACGTTGAGAACATTGTAGCTCTGTAGCACATTTCTGAGTATCTAACACAAGTCACATCTTTATATAAGCAAACAGGCGTTAACTAAGATGGTCTGAGAAAGCGGAGTCCAGTCCAAGGACTTGGAAGAATGTGGTTATATATCACAAGCGATGGAATAACATTTGTCTGGGTTTAATTGCTATAATATAGTTTTGATTTTGGTTTTCTTGATGCCTCTTAATTTTTTGTTTTACTGTTGCAGGCAAAATCTGTCTGCCAAAAAGGATTGCAGATCGGGAGCAGTAACATCACAACTCTAGGAGATCCATTGAAGGGTATTTTAATATTTTTTATATGCAATATGTATTAAACTAATGTACTTACATGTTAGGTGGATCTCGGTGCTTGTTATATTGCACGAAGGGAAAACTGCTTCTTTTTGGTCGGTTTAGTAATGTGAACACATTGAAAAGTAAAGTCATTATTCAGAGACCATTTTAAGCATCTGATGTGTAATACAAGTTGATGCCTGCCTTTGGCTATAAAGTTAGGATTTGCAGAAGAACAATAGATTTAATTAATAATTAAGCTTGTCCCTGCAACCTTAGTATTGCTGCTAAGCTTTGAACTGCATTGCAAATGTTTGTATGCGTACCTCAGCTAGGTGTGTCAGTTTGTAAGTAAATCATTGGCTGTTTTATACTTTAAGAGAATCTTGCACACTGCTTTTTGTCATAAATCTAAGGTTGGACATATTTGTTTAAAGTGCTCCATTTTCGGAGGGTGTAGACTGTTCATTAACAGAGTTTCTCTGCTTGGAGATCCCAGGAAGGTATCTCTGAATTGGCATTAGGCACTCTTCAGATTATTCCCTCAAAAATTGGAAGCAAAGTGTAAATGTCGCAAACTAGAGTCCCAGAAAATATGTCCTTGCACTTCTACCTCCTCCTCCTCCTTCCTCTCTGCCCATGGCATTGTAGGAGACAGGTAACTCCTACCTGCACTGACATAGTCAGCCTTTTTTACACCGAATCTCCTCCCTCTGAGATGAGCACAGACAGACTCCCTTTGGGAAGGAGGATTCAAGGAAACCAAAGCAAATTTAGCACACTTCCCTGAACAGTGTGCTGGTGAACAACATAATGAATTCAATTGTGGGAGACACGCTTGCACGGGAGTATAGGTTGGCTAATTGGAGCTACAGCGTTGCAGTCCTATCTCTGACTCGCACGTGGGAGCATGGAACTACCCCTCTAGCGTCTGGTCAAATTTATGTGTTATATTTATATCCAGAACTGGGCAGAGCAGCCCTGTGCTTTCATTGGAGACTGAAAGGTCAGCTTCGGAATATCCTCATCGACCTATATTTTGGTTGTGAAGAGAACCCCCTAAGGAGATGGCGAGAAATTGACCAAAACTCCAGCTGCACAGAGTTGTTCGGTGCAAGAGTCAGCAGAAGTGGGACAGTGGACATGAAAACAGCAAGCCATATCAGCAGCTGAAGAGGATGGTTGAAACTGCAGAGAGGAACAATAGTTTTACACCCAGTAAATGGCTCCAACTTTTTTAAAGCAACAATAGCTTATATTTTTATAATGCATCTTGAACGTAATAAAATGTCCCAAGGTGCTTTACAGGAGCATTATAAAACAAAGTATGATACCGAGCCACATGAGATGTTAGGTTAGATGATGAAAAGCTTGATCATAGAGGTAGGTTTTAAGGAGTGTCTTAAAGGAGGAAAGTGAATTAAAGAATAAGGAAATAAAAGTATATAGTTTAATTATCTTGCATAATTATGGCTGTGCATTGATAACTAGACTGGTGAATGAATTGTCTTTCAGTTTTAGTTCTCCTATTTGTTGCAGTTGGTTTAAAATTGCATGAAGAACTTGTGTGCAGGTTAGATTGTTGCTCATTTATTTTTTCTGGTGGATAATTTGTGGTTCAATGCTTTTAAGGATCCTGTTGAAAGGAAAGGAGGTGTTTTAATCTTTTAATATTCCGGAGTTTTAAACAGTGTGTTGACTGACGTGTAAACTAATGGGGTGTTAGTTTTCATTTGAGATTATTAACTGATGTGGAAGCTGTTTACAATGCTGTAAAATACATTGTAGAATTATATTTGAGCTCGTGTATTTTTTTTTAAATCTTCTGTTGGCACGGAATTTTCTGCAACTAGCAATGGCAATGAATGCCATAATAACTGTTGTGCGTCCTGATCCCTCAGTGACAAATGTATGCAATAATTTGCTGGGATACTTATTAGAATATACCTCAGTGAGCATAGGAGAAGTAGCACAGCAAATAGTCAAGTTCTGGGACTATTTGCTCAGCTGTAAAGCTGAGCAAAACACTTCTATTAAAATAATAGGCTAAAAAATCAAGTACTTGTATATGAACATACATACGAAATTGACAGGCAGGAAATGATCAGCTGGCCCGTCAAGCCTGCTGCACACTCATGACTAGACGCTTCCCATCCCGTTTCCCCCACCCCAACCATGCAATCTCCTGGGAGAGGCAGGGAAAGAGAAAAAACCCAGGGCCAATGAAGGAAAAAGTATTGCAGAAAAATTCCTCTCTGACTCTCTCAGATGATCGAAAGCAGTCTAGGGGCTCTCACGGACCAAGGGCTGGATTTTTCCTTGGGCTTCTGAACTCCACTGTCGGGCTCAAATAGGAATCAGAAGCGTGCATTGTGTGAAAAACAATCACTCAATGGGATGGCCAGAGGGCGGGCTCACTCTCCAATTAAGGATGGCGGGCGGGCTGTTGAAGCTGGAGGGCCAATCAGAGACCTTCCAGCTTGAGAGGAGCAGCAGGAGGCCGTGGAAGGTAAGTGAGGGAGAGGGCGCTTCAAAATGGAGGCACCCTCTCTCCAACTTTTTGAAATATGAAATAAAGAAAAAGGCCTTTACAGATTTCCACTGCTGTGCTAGAGGAACCCCTCTATAGGGCAGCCTGCAGCTGCTGCTGCACCCAGGCAGACAGGAAGGGCCTCTAGGTCTGCCTGGAGTGCGGGCCCTCTATCACATCAGGAGGTAACCTCCAGGCAACTAAACTGGCCCCTGCTATCTCTGGGAACTTGGAGGCCGACTGGAAAAACCCAGTTAGCCACCTTCAGTTGGCCTTAAGTGTCCGTTAACAAGCTGGGTCGGCTGCCCGCTGCATGCTGACAGGTAGCCCTGCCAGCCACCCATCCCGCCTCCGGGAAAATGGCCCAGGGTTGGGATCGAGCCGGGGAACCTACGCACCAGCAGGAGGCACTACTTTTAGCACCTGTTCATCTCCATTCCCGACCCCGGCGGGGGCTCAAAATCCGACTCCTGGTGTTGGTTATAAAGACACTTTTTCTATACGATGTGATCTCTGCCCCAGCCAGAGACTGGTCCGCTTCCTACTTGATAGTAATACAGAGAGGCAGCACCCAGCACTCCAGCCAGCAATGTATTCCAGAGGCTCTCTATTCTCTGGGAGAAGAACCACCTAACAAATAGTTTGTTCATATCTTTGCATAGATTAAATTCATATCCCTTCCTCCTCCGAATTACAAAATGCTAATATTGTAGGGAGTAACTTCAAGGTCTTTAGAACTAAGGCTTTGCCTTTTGTAAAACCATTTAGGTTTGGAATGTTTACCACTGTAATCCAGTAACTTCACCTTTTCTTCTTGTCCTACAGGAGTATATCTTTGTAAATATTCAGACTTCCTTCATCCCACACCATGGTACCATGGGAAGTGTGGCTATATTCTCATTTTTAAAATACTTAAGGTAAAGGAAAGCATTGTTATTGTATTTTACAAAGTTGCTCTCATTTTGATCGAGAAGTGTCATCGCTTTGAAGTTCTCTGATCTGATTAAAATGTTCGTTCTTTTCTTCCACTTACTGCTCCCTGTCCCACAAAATAAAACTGGTTTTGGAACTTTCTGAAACTGCTGCTATGGGTAGCAAATGTACAATATCTCATGACACGCAGGTTTTATTTATACTCTGCGCTGTTATTCAATCCATCAGATATCGTGCATGAGCTAGAAATTTCAGGAAGTAATATTTCTGTTTCATCTACTGGCATAACAGGACTTATTTTATTCTTTGCTTAAGGTGAAACAGCTGTCTTTCATTCCTTAAACTTTGCCCGCAAGGAAATTGTGTGTTTATATGTAACAGATGCTTCCTCAATAGCAGCACCCTTCTCGATGAACAGGAGGTCAAGATTTACCAAATTAGAATCGTCCCTGTAATCACAGCCGTAACAATGGAGCCATTTTCTTTTTGCTGTCTTGTGACGATGTGCCGTAATCCACAGAAGATTCGATCTGAAATGGATCTTGATTTCCTCTGCTGTTCTCCCACTTTAAAAAAAAAAGTTTTTTTTTCTACTTGCACCCAAACTCATCTCCGTATTGCTCAGTGTCTATACCACGCGTGCTGCTACATTCAAATACATCATATTTCACGGGTATTATTTAAATCAGTGCAGGCTTACCCTATGGAACACTGCCATTTGTTGAACCCAACTCCTCAGCAGTCAGGGCTGAAAGATGTAATATTAACCGGATCCTGGTTTTTTTTTTTGCCTGATTGTCTGGATGCTAGAGTGAAATTTGATGATATTCACTTGACAATTTTACTGCTGTTTGTTCAAACCCCTTGCGCAATTAATAAATCCACAATTGTATAATTCTGTAGGGTCTGTTGAAAGGATTATGTTTAATCGCAGTAAAAATGACCTTTTTTTTTTATTTTCCACATGTTCCTATTTGAGAGCGACCCCAGTGCTGTTTTGTTTATTTAACAGGGTAGAGTGAAGTCTATGATTGAAAACTACACAGCAGATTTGACCAGTCCATCCGTTGGTTACAACTGCCATGTTTCCATCAACAGTGATACAGTGTCTTCCATAACCAGCCATTTTCAAGCCTTTGAACTGACACAGGTGAAATTATTTCTTGCATTTGTCAGATACGAGTATTTGATAGATGTTTCAGACATTGGCCCCTCTCAAAATTTGCTTTTTGGTTGCCCTACTCTTAGTAAAGTTTTATCCCTGGGAATTAATTCTGATTCCTTTCGATACGATTTGTGATTTAATATTTCAGTTTTATTCCTGGATCAGCTTTGGTTTACAGGTTAGTGACCAGTTTTATTTCCCTTTATTCCAGTATTATGTGTATGAGTTTGGACAGTGTCATGTTCTTCAGTGCCCAAGACAAATTTATCCGTATGCTATTGTAGCATTTCAGTACTGTGACAACAAGTGCATCATGACCAGGTCAGCAGAGATTGACATGTAAGTTCTCTTTCTGCTTTGGAGTAATGTTATTTTTGTTTTAAGATGCATTTACTGATGATCATTAAAAATCATATGACAGTATCTAATTTTTTTTCTCACTTTTCTCCTTGCCAGTCTTGTTCCTGAAATTCAAGGTAAAGAGCTTTTCCTTTAAACTTAGGGTATTAGACTTAATGTGTTCCCTTATTTCAGAAGTGAAATGTAAAAAAAAAAATGTGTATTAAATCTTTGGTTACCATGCATTTTTGAATTTTGCTTTTAATTCCAATGTTTCTGGTCTGACGTATGATTTAAAATCTGTGGATGCAGTCCATTGGCTCAAGAATGAGTTTTTCTGTTCCATATCATCCCTTTTGCCATTTAACCTCTCCTATCTTTCACCTATCACGTAAAAGCTGGCTCGGGTCTGCAAATGAAACCCGACCCTAGCCTAACAGAACCACGTCCGACCCGGCCTGAGTCCTTTCGTTTTTTTTTCCCGTACCCGACCTGACCATCAGTTAACCTAGGTTCCGTTTTTCACTTTGTTGCTTATCTGCACAAGCTTAAAAAAAAAACTGTAACTAAACAAACTTTCAGGTCCAAAAAGATTGGAGCCACGTACCAGAGGTGGTAATAGAGTGTGTCCGACCCGAACCCGACACATGTCGTCTGGTCCTGTCGGGTGCGGGTCGGGTAGCCATGCTGTACTATCATGGACCTTCCTGTTCGTGCCTTGCTCCCTTTCCTCCCCACTTCCCTGCCTCTGCTTATAAACTGTTACATCTCTAATCACTCCCAGTTCCGATGAAGGGTTATTGACTTGAAACGTTAACTTTGTTTCACTCTACACAGATGCTGCCAGATTTAGCTGAGTGTTGTTTTTTCACTAGGATGTTGCCTGGAAAGTCTTGGAGAAACTGTGGCTTTTTTTTTAGGAGGTTACGAAGTGACTTTGATAGAGGTGCTTCGAATGATGAAGAGATGGGACAGAGTAGCTAGAAATAGACTGTTTCCAGGGGACTAGAACAAGGGGGCCTAAATACAAGAGTAATCCTTTTTCTTCAAGGTTTAATGTAGGAGAGTTAGGATAGAGAATATGAAGCATAGTTTCAGAATAAGGGGTTCCCCATTTAAGACTGAGATGTGAAGGAATTTCTTCTCTCTGAAGGTTGTGAATCTTTGGAATTCTGTACCTCAGAGAGCAGTGGAGGCTGAATCATTGAATATATTCAAGGCTGAGATAGACAGATTCTTGAACCATAGGGGAGTTGAGGGTTATGGGGAACAGGCAGGAAAGTGGAGTTGAGGCCAAGATCAGATCAGCCATGATCTTATTGAATGGTGGAGCAGGCTCGAGGGGCCGAATGGCCTATTCCTGCTCCTATTTCTTATGTTATAAGTCGAAACTTTTTATACAGAGGGTTGTGAAATTGTGGAATTTACTACTGATGTTGATAATTGAAGCAGTGACCATGCCTGCTTTGAAGAATAGGCTAAACAGGTGCTTGAAGGAGAAAGTGGGATGAAGACTCAGGGGAACAGGGTGTGCATGTGGAAATATGATACTGCTTGTGTAGGGGATAAATGCCAGCATGGACTATTGGGGTCAAATAGTCAGTTTCCACATTGTAGCTTTAATGTAATCTGATAATTTGACGTTTTAATAAAATTTTTACGCACTACGTTCCCACTCTGCTTCATTACATACTTTGTTTAATGTTAGAATCTAAACATTTGAAATAATTAATACTAGAAACAGATTTGAATTATTGGGAGGAGACTGTATATTCCTTTTTAGGGCTGAATTTCTAGGCCCCGATGGGAACGGGCGTGGACCTAGGAGGGCACAGAATTTCATGCCATTGGCTGACATGCCAGTTCAGCTCCATCCCACTTCAGGCCATTTTCCCAGAGGCGGGATGGGGGTGGCAGAGTAAACCCCCCACAAGCGGCAGGTAGCCAAATTGACCTTGTTAATGGCCTATTAAGGCCTATTGTCAGAGGCCAACTGGGATTTTCCAGCCTGCCTCCAGGCACTGCCTCTTCTCACCACACCTCCCCCCCCGTCTGCCCCGAGGCATCAGGGCCAAGGCCAGCTGCCTAGTGGAGGCTTCCTGGCAGCGGACAGTTCCTCTATGACGGTGGCCTGGCTGCTAAGAGCTTTTTTTAAAATTGCAAATTAAAAGAAAGTTGGAGAGAGGGCATCTTCACCGTGAGGCACCTTCTCCCTCACCTTTCTTTGAAAAGCCAGCTTCTGTGCCTTCCATTGCCCCTCTAGCTTCGAGAGCCCATGCACCGTCCTTAATTGGATGGCGAGCCCATCCTCTGGCCGCTAATTGGCCAATTTTGGGGCGGCTTCTGACTTCCCATTTGAGCCTGACAGCAGGGTCTTGAGGCCTGCGAGGAAAATTCAGCCCTTTGTGTTTTTTCTTTTCCCAGCGTATCTTGTGGCAATCTGGACTGTTACACGGGTGTGATGTATAGGTGCATATATGAAAATCTGTTTTCAGGAATCTGCATTGGCTTTAACTTCGACTGTTTTATATTTAGCAGTGGAGTACTATCCTTGGAAAGGACAACTTATCAACAAAGACAAAGTGATCAGTGTCGCTCTGAAGTCGAATGGCAGTCCATTGATGCCTGTTATTTTGTAAGTCTGTGCTTTTGTTCCTTCATCATTCCCTCCCTGAACCTCTCCGCCTCGCTCTCTTCTAAGACGCTGCTTAAAACCTATCTCTTGTTGCCCACCCTAATGTCTCCTTATGTGATAATGATGGCAAATTTTGTTAATGCTCCTGTGAAGTGCCTTGGGACAGTGGGGCATGCGCTTTTGAAGACGGCGATGAGAAGAAATTTTTTTCTCTCAAAGGGTCGTTAGTCTGTAGAATTCTCTTCCCCAGAAAGCAGTGGAGTCTGGGTCATTGAATTTATTCAAGGCTGAGTTAGATTGATTTTTGATAGACAAGGGAGTTAGGGTTATGGGGTGCAGACAGGTAAGTGGAATTGAGACAGCAACTAGATCAGCCATGATTTTTTTTTTATTTGTTTGTGGGATGTGGGCATCGCTGGCTAGGCCAGCATTTATTGCCCATCCCTGATTGCCTTTGAAAAGGTGGTGATGAGCTGCCTTCTTGAACTGCTGCAGTCCTTGGGGTGTGAGTACACCAACAGTGCTGTTAGGAAGGGAGTTAGGAAAGGATTTTGACCCAGCGGCAGTGAAGGAATGGCGATATAGTTCCAAGTCAATATGGTTTGTGGCTTGGAGGGGAAGTTGCAGGTGGTGGCATTCCATCTCATCGAATAGCAGAGCAGGCTTGAAGGGTCGAATGGTCTACTCCTGCTCCTAAGTTCTGTGTTCCTATGTACTACATAAGGTGCTATATAAATGCAAGTTGTTGTTGATAGTTGAATATCTAATATGAATAAGTCTCTGGTTTAAGGGTATGGAGCAAAACAGGGTTACTTTTAGTTGGAAAATTCTGTCAGAATCTGCATTTGATGGACTACCAAGCTGTAATTGCCTCACACTAAACACAATTCCCTATTGGCTGTGAGAGGCGGGCAAGCTGATCTTGGGGCTCCTGCCACTGCCATAGTGTAAATACCTGCCAGGCAATACGCTGATGTACTGCTGCTTTGGGCATCTCCAGATCAGGTTTTTTCCCCTTGAGTGTAACGTCCTTCCCCATAATATACTCTCCCCAGTTCCTCTTTCGCTTGACCTTTCCAAGAAGCTCCTGAAGTGTGAACTGCGCAGGTGGAATTTCACTGCCTCTGCTTTTGCTTTTTGAGTAGAGTTTTGCCGGGTGCTGATTGGCTGTCCTGAGGCATCTTGGGGAGGGCAGGAAATCAGCCGGGTCCTGTGCTCTGCTGGCCGACAGTTTGGATCCATTGAGCAGTGCCTTAAGGACATTTAAGTGGCTCTTCAGTATTAGTTTGATGTAACATCAATCTGGTAACTGTGTGGCAGTCCAGCAAACAGCTTCAACAGGAGGACACGATGAGGAGGTTCTAAAGGTGATCGTTGTTTCCAGTGATTCCCTCGACCACCCAAGCTCAGGCCTTATTTGGCACTGTTTGGTTTGTTATTGCTTAGATCATTAACCAAATTGAGCCTGCTGTGCCCAGTACAAGTAGGCTGGAAAGAATGAGAGCAGCTTTGCTGATACTCCATGGTAGTGACTGTATGGTTGTGTCAATCTAACCCCCTCCAGTACCATCACGGGGTAGGTGGAGCTCCTGCAGTGGGCCCAATCAGCATTGAACCTGCAAGGTGCTGCAAGGATATTAGTATCACTGAGACAAATGCCACCTCAGTCTATGAGGGTCCTATTGGGTATAGAGCCAGCCACCAACCTCGCAGCCTCCTCACACTGAGCTGCACCTGGTAGGAGTAAGAAGTTAGTTTCATGTATGAAAAGAGTCACAGTGATCAGAAATAATAATATGACATAATGAAGAGATAATTGGTATTTGTGGAAATCTTTGGCACATTGGTGTGTTTGTGCATTGTTCTTATATATGCCTTCTAATTCTCTTTTTGTAAGATTCCTTTCTTGAAAGGATGTAAAAATCTATTATAGGGCTTAAGCACTAAAATCAAGGCTGACTCTCCAGTACAGTACTGAACACAATAAATAGGAACAGGAGTAGACCATGTGGCCCATCGAGCCTGCTCCAGCATTCAATACGATCATGGCTGATCTTGGGCTTCAATTCCATTTTCCTGCCCACTCCTCATATCCTTTGATTCCCTGCGAAGCCAAAAATCTATCTATCCTAGCCTTAAATGTATTCAACAATGGAGCATCCACAACCCTCTGGGGTAGAGAATTCCAAAGATTCACAACCCTTTGAGTGTAGTAATTTCTCCACATCTCCGTTCTGAATGATTCGTCCCTTATCCTGAGACTGTGTCCCCATGTTTTAGATTCCCTGACCACTGGAAACAATCTCTGAGCTTCTACCCTATCAAGCCCTTTCAGAATCTTGTATGTCTTAATTAGATCGCCTCTCATTCCTTCTAAACTCCAGAGAATAGAGGCCCAGTTTATTCAGCCTCTCATCATAGGACAACCCCCTCACCTCAGGGACCAATTTAGTAAATCTTTGCTGCCCCACCTCCAGTGCAAGTATATCACTGCTTCAATGTGGAGACCAAAACTACACACAGTATTCCAGGTGCGGTCTCACCAAACCCTGTACAATTTTAGTAAGACTTATTTATTCTTGTACTCTAATTCCCTTGCAATAAAGGCCAACATGCTATTTGCCGCCTTAATAGCCTGCTGCACTTGCACGTTAACTTTGTGCGTTTCTTGTACGAGTACCCTCAAGTCTCTCTGAACATTAACACTTAACAGTTTCACACCTTTTAAAAAATATTCTGCTTTTCTATTTTTACGACCAAAATGAACAACTTCGCACTTCCCTACCTTTTATACTCCATTTGCCATCTTGTTCCCACTCACTTAACCTGAGTATATCTCTTTGCAGCCTCTCTATGTCGTCCCTGCAGCTTACTTTTCCACCGAGCTTTGTATCATCAGCAAACTTAGATACATTACTCTCTGTCTCTCCATCCAAGTCATTACTATAGAATGTAAATAGCTGAGGATCCGGCACTGATCCTTGCGGCACCCCACTATACACTGCCTGCCAACTTGAAAATGCCCCATTTAGGCCCACTGTCTGTTTCCTGTCTATTAACCAATCTTCTCTCCATGCTAATATATTACCTCCAACACCATGAGCCCTTATCTTGCCTATTAATCTTGTATGTGGCACCTTATCGAATGCCCTTTGAAAATCCAGGTATACTATATCTACTGGTTTCCCTTTATCTATCCTACTAGTTACATTCTCAAAAAACTCTAATAAATTTGTTAAACAGGATTTCCTTTTAGTAAAACCATGGTGACTTGTTCTAATCATACTGTGCTTTTCCAAGTGCAATGTTAAGACTTCTTTCATATGACTGATGTTAGGCCAACCGGCCTGTATTTCCCTGTTTTCTCTCTCTCTCCTTTCTCGAAAAGCAGTGTAACATTTGCCAACTTCCAATCTGATGAGACCATTCCTGAATCTAAGGAATTCTGGAAAATCATAGCGCATCCACTATCTCTGCAGCTATCTCTTTTAGAACCCTAGAATGTGGGCCATCTGGTCCTGGGGACTTGTCAGATTTTAGTCTCCAGTTTCTCCAATACTTTTTCTTGGCTGATATCGATATCCTTAATTTCCTCACTCTTTTTAACCCCTGGGTTACTGCCTATTTCTGGTATTGAACTCGTGACTTCTACTGTGA
The DNA here is from genome assembly GCF_036365525.1 of Heterodontus francisci. NCBI lineage: Eukaryota > Metazoa > Chordata > Chondrichthyes > Heterodontiformes > Heterodontidae > Heterodontus > Heterodontus francisci. The sequence continues at coordinate 62,160,683 of NC_090397.1, read as the reverse complement.
AGACAGACACAAAGTATTTGTTTGGTGCCTCTGCCATTTCTTCATTCCCCATGATGATTTCTTCTGTCTCTGCCTCTAAGGGACCAACGTCTACTTTAGCTACTCTCTTCCTTTTTATGTACTTATAAAAGCTCTTACAATCTGTTTTTATATTGCTGGCTAGTTTACTCTCATTCTATTTTTTCCCTTTTTATCAACCTTTTGGTGACCCTTTGCTCGTTTTTAAAACACTCCCAATTCTCAGACTTGCTACTTTTTTTTGCAACATTGTAAGCCTGTTTTAGTCTAATACTCTCCTTAACTTCCCGAGTGAGTCATGGATGGGTCTTGCTTGATGAGTTTTTGTTTTTAAATGGAATGTACTTTTGTTGAACCCTTTGAATTGTTTCTTTAAATGTTTCCCACTGTTCATTTTACCACCATACCTTCCATTTTGATGGAAAATTCCTTTTCCACACCTTCAGTCTGTCCGGACAAATGTGAGGAGCGGTTTGGCTGCAAGGGTGAGCCCAGTCTTTTGGACCCAGTCATCACTGCCAATCCCGTTGCTGAGGCAAAGAGTCATAACGGCACAGAAGGAGGCCCATTTCGCCCATTGAGTCCATGCCAGCTCTCTGTAGAGCAGTCCAATCAGTCCCATTGCCCTGCTCCATCCCTGTAGCCCTGCAAGTTTATTACTCTCATGTGTCCATACAATTTCCTTTTGAAATCACTCATTGACTCCACATCCAGCTCCTGTAGCCTAGACCCCTTGTTGAGCTGACTGATCGGAATCAATGTCAGCTACCACTATCTCGCCACCCCCACAAGCCCTCCACAGGCGGACATCTGTGACCGCCCCCCGCCCCTACCCAAATACAAAGTATTGCAAGGCTGAGTGTTGCAGTATAGATAAAAGGGCTGTGCAATTTGTGAATATATTGCAACACAAAACAAATAGTACAGATCGCTTTTTTTAAAAATTATGCATTATTTCTGTTAAATATTTCCATTTTTCATCTATTGTACCTTTTTTCTTCAGACCAACAAAGCTTAAAATTGAATATATTATGAACATTGGTGAACTGAAACACAAGTTGCCACGAGCAGTTTTTGAAAGAAAAAATTACAAACTTAAAGAAGGTATTTAAATTTGATTTGCTCCAATTGTGAAGCCACAAAAAATGTTTGGCTGATAAACTGATCCATCATTTCTACTTTGTCTCAGTTTGTTTGGAAGGTTTCTATTGCAGCTGGTATGAACTGGTGGAATATACAGAAGGAAAAGCTCCTCAGCTGGGTCCTTTAATAGACGAAATGAGGGAAAAGAACTTGGTAAGAATTGAGCACATTTGTATTTGTTGTGAACTAAAGGCACTTGGTGGGATCAGCCATGGATGAATGATAGCATTCTCACCTCTTGATTCAAAAGGTTTGAGTTCAGGTGGCACAGCAGTATTGAGAGAGTGCTGCATTGTTGGAGCTACTGTGTTTCAAATCAGATGTTAAACTAAAGCCCTGTCTGCCACCTCAGATGGAAGTAAAGGATCTTGTGCTACAGCACAGGAAAAGGCCATTTGGCCCCAACTAGTCTACATTGGTGTTTATAAGTCATGGCGGGCCTCCTCTCACTCCTATTACCACGCTTCAGCACTCCCCACCCCACACATGTACATCCAGCACCGCCCCCCCCTCCCCCCCTGCCCAACCCCATATCCCTCTATTCCCTTCTTCCTCATCAAACCACCTCTTCAATGCGTCAGTGCTATCTGCTTCAACCACTCCATGTAGCTGGAAGCTCCACATTCTCTGTGTCCTGCTCTCAAGCAGCACCAACGAAACACAAATTAACTGCTCATTCGTTTCCTTCTGACGCACCAATTGAAACATTCTCCCAGAGGTTAGCAACATTGAGCTCCTGTAGATTGCTTTTAGAAGGAGCAGGAGTCCCTTCCCCACACACTCCCCATTTTGGTCCTTATTGAATTTTGCGGGAGTAACTGATTCAGGAAGAAAGAGGATGATTTCCCTGTAGGTAGGACACTGGATAGAAGCTGGCGAGTGTACACCATCTGCTTCCATGAAATGTGAGCAGTGATCCGTGGAGCAGCTTCTCAACTGGATGAGGGACTTCGGTTATGAGGAGAGGTTGGAAAAGTTAGGGGTGTTTTTCTTGGTACAGAGAAAGTTAAGAGGTGACCCAACAGAGATTTTCATGATGCTTAGCAGCATTGATAGAGTAAATGGATAAAGGCTGTTCCCATTGGCACGTGGGTCAATGACCAAAGGCCATAGATTCAAAATCATTGGCAAAAGATCTAGAAGGGAGATGAGGAGAATTTTGTTCACCGAGTGTTATCGGGATCTGGAATGCTGGATCTGAAAAGAAGGTGGAAGTTGATTCCGTAAATAATGTTAAAAGGAAATTGGACAGGTTCTTCAGGATGAGGAACTTACAGGGTTACGAACAAAACGCAGGGGTATTGGACTAAACACGACTGCTCTGTCAAAGAGCCAGCACAGGCACAAAGGGCCAAATGGCCTCCTGTGCTGTATGATTCTAACTCTAGACTAAATGCTGTTGGATATTAGGTGAGGCTAATCAGTTTACATTGATAGTACCATGCTCCTGCAGTAAAGTTCTCCTGTTTTAAATGCTAAATGTCATGCAGGCCCCCCACCTGGCAACAATGAGGCACACATTATTTCGCCACATGAACATTAAAAACTTAAAAATGTTGCTGGGAAGAAAAGCAGGCCTATCACGAGGAATTGCCAGGCTCCGTGTCGGAAAGACCTTTTTTTCACACTAGCAGACCGTGTTGGAACAAAGGACCCGGTCCCTGCTTCTCCAATACACAGAAGACCTGGGAAGACTAGTTTAGTCACAAGACTAACTGGCTGTTTGAATTTGAACTTGCCACAGAGTGTTTGAAAGGCAGAAAGCTGTTTGCTCCTGGACTGAGAACACCTCTCTCCTGTCTGCTCTCATCTCTTTCTCACGGAATTGAAGACACATGAACCCGAAGAGAAAAAAAGTCTCCTACAGTGAACAAGATTTAAGAAGAATACTGGGCCCCAATGAAAAGCAAGATTACTTCCAAAAGGACTACTGTGAGCTCGAAGCACAGTAAACAAGAAACTTTTCTGATATTGCCTCAAACCTCTACTTTTCTTTTTCGTCTGCTCTTTTCTGTCCCTATTTGCATGTGTGTATCGCATGTGTATGCTAGCATGGGTGCGTTGTACATCCGTAGGTGTTAACAGTATTAGAGTTTAAGTTTAAGGTTTAATAAATTTCCCTTTTCTTTTTTAAACCCAAGGAAGCCTGTTTGTGCTAATTTCTTTGCCTTATAATGGGAAAGCGGTGAACAAGGATTCACCAAAGGGGGAGCTCAAAACACAGCATGTTTAAAATTAAACCCTGTTGCAGTAAGACCAGATGAAGACAATAAAAGACCCCTCGACACCTTTCATACCTGGTCGTAACATGAATGAAGTCTGTTGTTTATCTTTTCTAAAGCACATCAGGAACAGTGTGTTATCAGTGGAATTGCAGACTCTAGCCGGACAGCAACTTCTGCTCCCAAATCGTTGGAGGCTGATAAAAGATAAACACGGCAGACTTTTACATTATTGTATTCCCATTTGAAAATGGCATTGGGGAAGGCCTTGCTATATTTCAGAACAAACACAAAAAAACTGCTTTTCTCAGATGAATATGTGGAGAGAAACTGGATATTATATTACAATTCTGAGTTGTGTATACAGTTTATTGTTAAAAGTTTCAGTGTCTGTTTCTTCCTCTCAAAATGCCGGGGATAGTTTGTTATGTTAAAGGTGCTATCTAACTACAGGTCTTGTTCATCTCGAATAACTTTTTGGCCCCTTTTTCAATGTTCTAATGCTTACATTCCCACTGAAATTCCAAGTCTGTGTATGTTTTTTTTCCCCCAGGCAATTGTAAAATGCTTAAACGATCAGGGGCTACTGATATTGTTCACTGATTCTGTTTCCAGTTCTACCAGAGGCAAGTATATAAATAATGAACAAGTTAAATGTTTGTATAACTGAATTAAGGAAACCTTTCTTTACAATAATGGGCATTTTGTTTCATGTCATGCAGGAAGCAGCAAGTCTATTCACAATGTGGTACAAGCTGTGTTCATTTTCAAAGCACCAAGAATTTCTCACCTTAAAGGTACTAACTATTTTTACTTTTGCTCACTATACTGCAGGTAAACCTTTTCTCTCCTCTTAAGGACCATCAAACAACATCAGCTATTTTTAAGCCCCTTAATGGTGATGTTAAAAATGGTTTGTGAAATCAGTCAATCATTTTTAAACTCTTATTTGATCATCTGAAGTGGATCCTTGTACAGCATGGGTTTGTACATTTACTACCCACCTAACAAAAATAGCATGACAAAATTCAGCTGATAGCTTTGGTCAATATTGTTTCACTATGAAGAAGACTCTTTATTTTGCCCTGTTCCTCTCCATTCATCTGCCGCTGCTCTCCTGAAAATATCATCTCCTGGCACGATGCAGTTTAGCAGGTGCCAGTCATCACCTATGTCTTGTGCAGTTAAGGGTTTCTTCACCTGTAAGCCTAGGCTGTGAGTGTTGGTTGGTCTTTGAACCGTAGGGGGAAGGAATATTAGAGCCCAAGTGCCCGATGTTGTCCTCCTTTATACCCCACACTTTCCAGTAGTAGTTTATTAGTTAGCGATCAGGAGCAGGAAGCCCTGACATTTTTTTGTTGTTGTTCCCCTCCTCTCCTTGATCAGCATGGTTGCGATCAGCACAGATCTGTATTCTAATGTGTGCTTTATGTGCCTTCGGCTTTCACCAACTGAGCCACTAGGAGAGCTTCTCATGGAGTGGTCCGAATATCATTGTGTCCTGGCTGGCTCACCTGTAGGGAACGGTATATAGATTGGTAGCATTTTGTGAGGTGAAAGGAGTGTACTATTGTAAACATAAGCAGTTAGATAATTGGAACGCTAATGTTTATTTTTTAGTTTGAGCTATTTGAATACCTCCTATTAATAAGTCTTTCAAAAAAGATATTAATGATATGTTTTCAGTATTTTTGCATAATGTTGCTTTTTTCGCCAATGCAGAAATTAATCGGGTGACCCGCACACAAGGTAGCTCACTTTTCAAGAATAGGATAACTCCACTTCTTCCCGGTATTGGCTATGCTGTGACAAAAGCTCTGAAATCCCCTGGTGCTCCGGTGATTCCACGGAACAAATTGGTTGAGGATCACCTCGTTGAATACTTTAAAATGACTCCAGAGCTATCCACAAGTTCCAATGTTACCGCAGACAGGGGCCCTCCAATTACTGCCCGTGCTGCATTAAACAAAGGAGAGCCACTTATTCCTGGAGACTGCCAGAGAACGACAATCTCCCAACTTTCTCCTTACTTTACTGACCCTGCAAGCTACATACTTCCTGTATCAACCATCTTGAAACTTCAGGAGAAGTGTCTCAAGTTGTGTCTAAACTCTGGTGCCAGGCATAAGGTCTTGTGTCATTCTCATGCTTTGGAACCAAAGCCCCCTAACGCTGCGCTCCCACGCGAAAAACGGATTTCTAAACCCAGAATGGTTCAAGGAAAAGATAGCGTGCCTATGAGCTTGCCTGCAGTGAGTACGCCTCCATGGCATGGAATGAAGTGTAGGGCTACAGCACGGAGCCAAACAAATGGAGAACTGTGCAAGACTGTGGGAAGAGCTAATCCAGTCAGCACACCAACTCTGTCTATGGCAGTTAGTAAAGGTGCTAACAAAGTGAAAAAGAAGGCAGCTCGGCCATTGCTTGCCAGTGTATCAAACAAACTGGGTGCCAAAGCGCAAATGTTGGGAACCTTCAGAAGCCTCAGTTGTGCAGCCAGCAGTGGGGCAGCCAGTGCGGCTTCAAAGAGTCAGGGATGTTCCACAAGGTCGCAGTCTGCTCGCAATAATAAAAGGACTCTGGTTCAGTCGGGTAAAGGTATCTCCACGGAACCGCCTACCCCAACGCACATGAACAAAAAGAAAATTAAAGCGGCAGGAGTGCCTTCTACAATGGATTCCAAACGAGGCTCAGCTACAGGAAAAGCAGTCGGGAGCTGCAAAGGCACAGAGAAGATTGCGACGGAAAAGCTGACCAAACAACGTGGTCAAACTGGTAAGGGGAAATTTTAGATAGGTTCCTTCCTGCCCACCACTGCCATAAGGCACACTGGTATATCCTGGGATGGCATTGTATTCTGGTGACAATTATAATAATCCATCTCCTTGTACTAATAAAATTAATTTGGAGCAATGCTTCTGATAAGCCTCAGGGATGTAGAAATTTACTTGGGAAGAAAAGTAATTGTTTCATTTTAAAAGATCGAACAGTTATAGATATATTTGCAAAATCTGCGTTTTTTATTTGACCTATCTGTACCCCGTTCCCCAGCAGTAATATCCCTTCCGTAATCAGCACACAATTCACAGAAAAAAGGAGGGGGAAATTGTGAGGGATTGTCCTCCTAACTCAAAAATATGGCATGTGATATTCTGTTTATCACCTGCCTTTGCTCTTCACTTTGTCCTCAACTCTTCATATTTAGATTCAATCAGAGTGTAGCTCAACGGTGGGGGGGGGGGGGGGGGCCAAAAAATTTGAAAGCATCTCAACTATTTTGAAACTATCTGAACCCCTTTTGCCAAGGAGAACAACTTGTATTTATATAGCGCCTTTAATGGAATATAACATGCCAAGGCGCTTCACAGGAGCATTGTTAAACAAAATTTGACACCAAGCCACATAAAGAGATATTGGGGCAGATGGCCAAAAGCTTGGTCAAAGATTTAGGTTTTAAAGAGCATCTTGAAGGAGGAAAGAGAGATAGAGAGGCAGAGAGGATTAGGCCCTATGCTGCTGAAGGCGTGGCCAGCAATGGTGGAGTGATCAAAATTGGGGGTGGTCGAGATCAGAATTAGAGGAGTGCAGTGATCTCGGAGGGTTGTGGGGCTGGAGAAGATTACAGAGACAGGGAGGGGTGAGGCCATGGAAGGTTTTGAAAGCTAGGATGAGAATTTTAAATGAGTAAAATACTGTAGATGCTGGAACTCTGCAATGAGAACAGAGAGTGCCAGAAATACTCAACAGGTCTCACAGCAACTGTGTAGAGAGAAACAGAGTTAACGTTTCAGGTCTGTGACCTTTCATCTGACTTCTAAATTCCAGGGAATGCAGCCTTAGTTTGTGTAATCTCTCCTTGTAATTTAACCCTTGATGTCCAGGTATCATTCTCGTAACCCAATGCTGCTCTCCCTCCAAGGCCAGTGTATCCTTCCTAAGGTGTGGTGCCCAGAACTGCTCACAGTAACTCCATGTATGGCTTGACCAGGGCTTTGTATAGCTGAAGCATGATGAAGCAATTGAAAAGTGTGGTCCTCTCCGGTTTTGTAGGACCCAAGTGCCTGTCAAAGGAAGCTCTATACCCAGATTCCTAATGGGCAGAGAATATGAGGCAAATCACTGTTGCAAGACATGGTGATTGTTTTAAAGTGACAGGCCACTTTCTAACTCGTGTTTTATACAGCTCCATCATAACCTCCCTGCTCTTATATTCTATGACTCAGGTAATAAAGACTATTATCCCACATGCCTTCCTAACCGCCTTATCTACCTGTGCTGCTGCCTTCAGTGATCTATGGACAAGTACACCAAGGTCCTCTGACCCTCTGTACTTCCTAGGGTCCTACCATCCATTGTACATTCCCTTGCCTTGTTAGTCCTCCCAAAATGCATCACCTCATACTTATTAGGATTAAATTCCATTTGCCACTGTTCTACCCATCTTAACAGCCCATCTATATTGTCCTGTAATCCAAGGCTTTCCTCCTCACTATTTACGACATCACCAGTTTTCATGTCATCTGCGAACTTACTGATCATACCTCCTGTATTCACGTCTAAATCATTAATGTACACTACAAACAGCAAGAGTCCCAGCACCGATCTCTGTGGTACACCACTGGTCACAGGCTTCCAATCGCAAAAACAACCCTCGACCATCACCCTCTGCTGGAGTACTGTGTACAGTTCTGGTCGCCACACTGTAGGAAGGATGTGATTGCACTGGAGAGGGTGCAGAGGAGATTCACCAGGATGTTGCCTGGGCTGGAGCATTTCAGCTATGAAGAGAAACTGGATAGACTAGGGTTATTTTCCTTAGAGCAGAGAAGGCTGAGGGGGACCTGATTGAGACATACAAAATTATGAGGGGCATTGATAGGGTAGCTAGGAAGAAACTTTTTCCCTTAGCAGAGGTGTCAATAACCAGGGGGCATAGATTTAAGGTAAGGGACAGGAGGTTTAGAGGGGATTTGAAGAAAAGTTTTGTCACCCAGAAGGTGTTCGGAATCTGGAACACACTGCCTGAAGGGGTGGTACAGGCAGGAACCCTCACAACATTTAAGAAATATTTGGATGAGCACTTGAAATGTTATAGCATACAAGACTATGGGCCAGGTGCTGGAAAATGGGTTTAGAATAGATAGGTGCTTGATGGCTGGCATGGACACGATGGGCCGAAGGGCCTGTTTCTGTGCGGTATAACTCTGACTTTCGAGCATGGCACTTGGAAACCTAGGCTGCGCATGGTGATGGACTTCCATATGTGTTAGACACTTGCCTCACCAAAAACAATTGTATTTCCCTCTCTGATGTATGATTCAATTGTTTAGTATATAGATGGTTATGCATCCATCTTATTGCGATTGACTTTTTAAACCTGTCAGTTTGTGTTACAGGAGTAAACACGGAGCAGGTTACGAGATATGGAGTCTGTACCTGGAACATTGTGGAAAATGCCTTTGTTGATGATGAGCCTGCCTCCCTGCATCCCCCGTCGTCAGGCACTGGTTCAAGTAGGTTAAGTGCAAAGAAAACTCCAGAGATGGCAAGCCCGGTATCACAAGAAGGTGTTGAGACCAATATAGGAGAAACAGATGCACTAAATATTCTTGCTGATCTTGCAATTAGTTCTTCTATCACAGCAGTAGCAAAACCTAAACAGAAATACACTATGGTGTCGCACCAGGCATCTGGAATGTCTGCTTCCAATAAGACTGGTTCTGTTGGGAACAGCAGGCAATTAAATCATTGTCCTAATTTGCTTGCCAATCGCAGTGATTGTTCGCCTAATAGAGAGTTATGGGTACAAAACATAATGCCATTTGTAGCAGAAAGCCACCAAGAAGGAAGTAGCGAGTTCTCTGAAAGTCAGCCATCCAATTCTGCTGCATCTCGGAGTTTAGCAAGTCTTTCTTGTGTAGCCTCAGCTTTCTCTAACCGCAAAACGTCGCATGTGCGTAATTCTCACACTAGAGTACCTAAGGAGTTGGCTCACCGATCTTTAACGACCCCTCACAGTTCTCGCGCCTTGGGAGACCATTCATATTCTCGGCCACCGAGGGATAGAGAACCCACGTGCTTAGCTGTTGCTAACCCTGTGCTGTCTGAGAAGGAGACTGAGGTGTGTCAGTACACATCACTGCATGCAGAGAGATACCCGGCTGCATTGCATGTGCAAAACACGATCCATACTTCGCTGTCGCAGCCTGAGGTTGGTTCCAAGGATGAGGAAAGAACATTAGTTGGAAGAGTGCTACCTTTCAGACGTGAAGACACGTGTTGGACAAATGTTACAAATTCTACACCAGATCCACAGAAGAATAATATTGCAATGGGAAAATATGGTCAGAGAGCCGATTATACCTTGGCTGATTCAACACAGAGCAGGTTTGATGAAGAGTTCCAACAGTCTCGCAGCATACATGAGGAAAAGGACACCGTAATTGTGACATTTCAATGGAAAGGACCATATTTGTTCCAGTGGGACAGCAAGTATACCAATGATTCACTAGAGAAATCTGTGAATCGGGCTCTACATGGGTAAGTTGCTTAAAGCTTTCGGAAATGAGGAAGTAATGCAACAGTGGTTTTTAGTTGTCTTTGGTTTTGACTTGCAAGAGTGTGCTTCCGTTTTTAACAGATAAAGATCTCAAAGTAACGTTTATTTTAATTTCTCTGTAGTTATATACATTGTACAGCTGTATTTCACAAGTTTGGAGATTTATGTTAAATGTTTTTAGTTACGTTACACATGAAGTAGCTTTGCATGTCAAGAATATTTGCGTGGGGTGGATAAAGTGCAGATTAAGAGGGGTATTTTGATGAAATTGCTCTCCCAGAGCACAGCCTTGCCTGACAGGAGCGGATATTGAGAATTCAGGCACACGTTACCCATGACTTCCTGTCCATTGATGAACGAATGATGGTGTGAAATATGCGTGCAACATTCTGATGTGCATTCCCGCAAGGGGAGGCTCTTCACTGGGAGTGCAGTTTGATAAAATTAGTCTACAACATCTGACTTCGGCAGTTTGAAAATTTATTGATGATGAAAGACAAAGTTTTTTAAAAAAGTGTAGTACTAAGGGTTAGTGCACATAGGAGAGTCTAAAGAGAATCCAGTGTGGTGGAATGAGAGTTCAGTGTCCAAGGAAGCAATTTCAGGAAACCTTGAAACCTTAACATTAGAGCTAGGTCAAGGGTGATGTCAGGAAGCACTTCTTCACGCAAAGAGTAGTGAAAATCTGGAGCTCTGTCCCCCAAAGTGCTGTTGAGGCTGGGGGTCAATAAAACATTTATAGCTTTTCGCTGGGCAAAGGTATTAAGGATTATGGAACCAAGATGGAGTTAAGATGCAAATCAGCCATGATCTAATTGAATGGTGAAACAGGTGTAAGAATAAACTATTCAACCCCAACAGGTCTTTACACCATCAAGGGACCTGACTAGTTTTGCAAGTGCAACAACCAAGATGGCAGTTGATTGATAAGTTCATGCTCTTTAACTAGTGACCATGGTAGCAGATATTCTCTAAAGTTGCTATGGGCTGGATTTTATGCTGCACCATCTTGTGCCCACCCCGTCATCAATTGAGGCCCCTAAGTGGCAATTAATGCCCAATTAAGGGCCCCTTCCTCCCGCCGCCAGTATAAGCCCAGCGGTGGGTGGGCCTGTCGCCACACAGGGAACACGATGAGTAAACCTACGTGGGTTGCTTGCTGGCTGCTTGCGGTTTGGCAGGGGGTGGGGGTTGGTAGTGGGGTCCCTCGTTCACAGGCACAGTGCCTGATCGATCAGGCACTGTCATTGGGAAGGGGGGAACCTGCTGAGAGTCACCCCACTGTCCTTGCTGCCGACCCTCTACAACCCCCTGCCCTGTGACCCCCACCCTGCGAAACCCCTTTTGCCATTACTCAGCTGTGGCCTGGTCCATCGGTGATCCTGGGCCTTGGGAGGGTGCATTACCGATGGCAGCCACCGCCTCCCCGGTGGCACTACTGAATAAAAGAGCACTGGTCTCTGGCTGGCAACTCTCAGTGGGCAGGTCGTCTGTCCACGTGGTCCTTAATCCCGGGGTAGGCCCGCTGCTGCCCAGATAAGTGCCTGATTGGCATGTAATGCATTGGGCCTTCCTGCAAAGAGGCCACACGGGACACTTGCCAGTGGGTAAGACCCCGCCACCTCCATTAAATACCGCCCTCAAAGTGTCTAATCTCCACAGCGTTACTGTCATAGAATCATAGAGTTATACGGCCCTTTGGCCCGTCTTGCAGGTACAGCAAGTAATTAGGAAGGCAAATGGAGTGTTGGCCTTTATTGCAAGGGGGCTGGAGTATAAAAGTAGGAAGCTTTGCTACAACTGTATAGGGCATTGGTGAGACCACACCTAGAGTACTGTGTAAAATTTTGGTCACCTTATTTAAGGAGGGATATGCTTGCTTTGGAGGCAGTTCAAAGAAGGTTCAGTAGGCTGATTCCTGGGATGAACTGGTTATCTGATGAGGAAAGGTTGAGTGGGTTGGGCCTGTTACTCATTGGAGTTTAGAGGAATGAGAGGTGATCTTAGTGAGGCATATAAGATCCTGAGGGGGCTTGAAGGTTAGATGCTGAGAGGATGTTTCCCCTTGTGGGGGAATCTAGAACTTGGGTGCAGAGTTACATAATAAGGGATCTCCCATTTGACATGGAGATGAGGAGGAATTTCTTCTCTGAGGGTCGTTAATCTTTGGAATTCTTTACCACAGAGAGCAGTGGAGGCTGGGTCATTGACTGTGTGCAAGACTGAGTTAGACAGATTTTTTTGACCTACAAGGGAGTAAAGGGTTATGGGGCCAGGCAGAAAAGTGGAATTAAGGCCACGATCAGATCAGCCGTGATCTTATTGAATGGCGGAGCAGGTTCAGGGGGCCAAATGGCCTATTCCTGCCCCTATTTTTATGTTCTTACTGCCACTGTCCAAATTATCATGTTATTATTTGGTAGGGATGGGGTTGATTGCTCCTGTGAGAAAGTAAATTTGGTTGGGTTTCCTTCCGAGATTTTTTTTATTTATTTGTTCTTAGGATGTGGGCGTTGCTGGCAAGGCCAGCATTTATTGCCCATCCCTAATTGCCCTTGAGAACGTGGTGGTGAACTGCCTTCTTGAACCCCTGCAGTCCATGTGGTGTAGGTACACCCAGTGTGCTTTTTTTATTCCTGTAGTGGTTTGATACAACTGAGTGGTTTGCTAGGCCATTTCAGAGGGCGGTTAAGAGTCAACCACATTGCTGTAGGTCTGGAGTCACGTGTAGGCCAGACTGGGTAAGGTTGGCAGGTTTCCTCCAGTGAAAGGAGATTGGTGAATTAACAATCTGGTAGTTTCATGATCATTATTAATTCAGTTTTAGTAATTGAATTTAAATTTCCCCCAGGTGCCATGGTGGGATTTGAACTCATGTCCCCAGAGCATTAGTCCAGGCCTCTGGATTACTAGTCCAGTAACATTACCACCAAGCTACCGTCCCCCTATGAAACTTCAGAGGTTGGTTGCACAGGATTCTACAAAAGAAAAGTCTGTTAATTGTGCTCGTAATGTGTTTTCTTCTTTCTCCCTTTTTTTTTTCTAGGCCTTGGGATCCGACTGTCCAAGAGACCATGAAGGAAGTGAAGCTTATCCTTCACATGTGGATTGGACTTTTTTATACCAAATCTAGTATGATGCTGCAGACCTCAATGAGGCAGGTACAGGAACACACTGAGACTCCAGACCCTGCTGCTGCTGGAGGAGATTTACATGAAGAGCTGGCGAGAGTTGGAGAGGCTGCCTTTAGTGAAAGTGGTTCTGAGTCAGCAACATCAGAAAAGCTGCAAACGGCAGGAGTAATTATTTCATCTGTAATTAAGAGGATTGAGAAGAAATCAAATCTTGTCACTTCTTGTGACACCAACATACCATTTGGTAGAGAAACGCTCCCTTGTGCCAGTTCTCAACCAGAGGTAGAATGTCCACTGGACAGTGATTGTGCCATCATTAATGATACAAAAGATCCAGAACCACAAAATTCTAGTGGTGGTCTTACACTCACTGCACACATTGCTGCTGAGGAGGTAAGTACTACTCCTGTTGATCAGGGATGATCTGAAGCTTCTTTCTAAATATGACTTGGGGAATTAGCGCATTCAATTTTGTTAGTGCTTTGTAATAACTGACTGTACAGTGTATAATCTGGTTTTAATAGAGCAAAAGCAAAATCCGAGTGTCATGTTTGTGGGTTCTTACACTAAATGTTATCTTGAGTTCAGTCTCAGCGGCCAGTTCTTTTAATTGGAGCTGGTGTCCTCTATAATCTAATCTCTATAACACTGGTTTCTACCTAATATCTAGTTTAACAATACTGAGACCCAGGAATTTTCACTCTGCGACTGAAATGTTATCGTGTGTTGCTTTATGATTCTCCTCTCTTCCCAAAAAAAAACTCGACTAGGCATTTTCTCTCATTGGTCCAGTCCCTGGCTCTGTGCCAACAAATGATTTGACTTGGATCAAACAGGTAAATGGTATATAATACACTTCAATGTTAATCTCCAATATATTCCAATTGGTACACCACTTGCCTTCTCCCTAAAGGTAGACTTTAAACTGAAGTTTACTTGCTGTACTTTCAATACCGTCCACTTACTTTGATGACCCAGCACAGTACTTAAAACATAGAACTCTTTGGCTGCAAAGCTATCACTGACTGTATATTGTTTTCCAGACAGGTTATTGATCTAATGTAATTATTAAGGATGCAACCATTTTTTTCAGTATAGCTTCTAAGGTGCAGCTAAAATTCTGTACCGTGCATTTGATAAGTCTCAAAATAGCCTAGGTTTTCAGCTAGCTAACTAAGATAGAGAATGCCACTGTCTTGTTCATGGGGACTCTACAGAACTAGCTTTTAGAAAAAAATCTCTGAAGCAGACTATATTCCAAATTAATCAGCGCCACACCAGAAAACCCTTGGGTCTTGCAATCCAGTTGAAAGCAGATGTTTTCATGATCTCTGAAGGATGTGAGAATATTTCTAGGTATTCACCCCACTTTTGGAGTAAACTATTAAATGTAAATTCTTTGAAAGGAAGCCTCAGCCACTTATTGTTCATGAGCAGCCAATTCTTTTAGCCCTTTTCCAAAGGTGTTTCAAGATGTCTATGACTGCACCTTTCCACCTCTCTTCCATCTTGTTTTTTTACTTGCTAGCCCTCCTGAAAAGAAAGCTACTCTCTCTGCTCATTTGTCGATAGGTAGGTTTTAAGGAGCAATTTCAAGGAGGAGAGTGAGCTAGAGAGGCCCTGAAGTTTAGGGAGGGTGCTCCAGAGTTGGGGCCACCAAAGGTGGAGTGGTGAAAATCGGGGATATGCCAGAGGCCACAATTGAAGGAAGGCAGAGATCACTGAGGAGGTTACAAACCCAGTTTTTTGTAGCCTTTTGGTTTCCCAGACTGTAGATTGAAATGAGATGATATAAACTGTTATAGGCAATAGGAAGACTGGTAAAACTACTGGTGCTTATGAATTGGGCTGAAACCTTTGAGATGATGGAATAACGTGAGAGGTAACAGCAGCTTCCATATCTTTGAAAAGTACTGATGTGAGGGCAATTGGGTGGAGGTTCGAAGGGTAAAAATCCTAACCTTTATTAGGATTACAATAAAAGTTAATTGCTAAAGGGAAGAAAAGATGGATTAGAGAGTATCTAATTGTACATAATTGTAATTTAAATTGAAGCTGACCAGCAATAATGTCTGAGTTTAATTGTTTTTATGATGTAAGGAAGTAAAATGTGTAATAATCACAGAATTGTTACAGCGCAGAAGGCGGCCATTCGGCAATATGTGTAATACAGGCAGTTGTAAATTGTTTTAAATTATTTGTTTTACAAACAGGACTGTGAACAGGAATCCACAAATGACTTTTGTGCTGCTAGATTAGAAAATGAGAGCCAGGAGCAAAATCTGAATCAGAGATTAACTCCATTATCAGGTTTGGGATCGATCACTATTCTGAATGTTGCTGCACAGTTGCATTTACACAGGCTGTGATGTTAATGTTATGTCTATTAGATTTATATTTTTAAAAAGAATGTTAGTGCCATATACAATTCGCTTTATTAATATGTTGTAAGCATTAAAGTTCATGTTGAAGAAAATAATTCAAATTGTTTGCTGGCTATCAGTAGTTTTAATCTGAGCCATTCCTTGCTATTTGCCTAAAAACACCAAAGAGTAGATTATAGAGTAAATTGTCTAGTTGCACACTTTTGTTATGGAGGAGTGTACATGGGCAACCCATAATTTTCAGCCATTAAAATTCATGTATGGAAAATGGTTGGCGACACACTCATGGGGTAGTCTAGCAAGAGCACCAAAAGCACAACATTTACTTAAAAGAACAAGACACTACCTGTGGAATTTCTACATCTTCAATTGGCTGGTTAACTGAAATTTTGTGAGTTACCTTTTAAAGTATTGCTAAAAGTATTTCCAAAATACTTTGATGATGTACATCAAGTGCTATGAACACAGCAATGCACCACATTTGTCCCATGAATGAGGGATGTAAAGCAGCTGAACTAGAAGTTTTAAAGACCCCCACATAGCTAAGCAGCGGCTATGACACCCATGATGATTTCCCTGTGATTATGTGATTACACATGCAGTGGTCAAGCGACTAAGCTGCATGCGGTAACTAAGCTATAAATGAAGATACTTTAATAAACCATTGTTACATGCATATTGTAACTTGCCATTTGATTCAGGAGATCCTCAGAGAATGAATGGGTTTTCCTAAACAGGAGAACCACAAGGACAGAGATTTATTTGGAGGCTTGTGTTGTAATATTTCAAAGATTCTGTAGACAAAACTGCAGCAGTGGTTTACTGTGATGGAATGCTGTCTTTGTAAAGTTACTAGATTTTGATGTCCCATAGCTCGTTATGGATACAAGTCAAACAGACAACAAACAGACTAGTTCTGTTATAAAACATTTTGAAATTGTTCAGCAACACTAACAGGATGAGTCTGAGGGTAACCTTTAAAACTGAATAAACACTTAGTTGTTGAGAAAAATAAGTCCCTTGATCACCAGGACAATATGCAGTGAATTGTGTGTCCACAGTTCTTCGCAATAATTTGTAAATTTGCTCTTGAATGTAGGTTTAACTTCTGTTATAAAATATTGATACTATGAAAATTTATTGAAGTGAAAGTGTGTGTTGTAGGTGAATGCTTGCAATGCTGACTCTCCTTCATTTATAAGGGTGAATTCTTTGATCCCATGCTCCGAGCAGGGAGGTGCACTTGAAGAGAACATGGGTTAAAGAATTGGCGCTACAGAGCACAGATCATTGAATTTACTCTGGTCTTCACACATGGTGGGCCAGTTTTCACAGCCCTGCCCTGTTTATTACTTAGCTACCCAATTGCCACCAAACCATGCCCAACAATGGTGTCTCTTTCTGCCACCACCACACAATTGCCTCTAGACTCCACTTTTGGCCAGCCCCCCGTTCCTCATCTACATGCTGCCAATACCATGCAGTCAAAGTTCCTTCATGGTATAAATTCGAACTGCATTCTTTCAGCATTCAGAAGTGAAAAATTCTGGTGCAGTGCTGCATTTCATTTGTTTAATTCTACATAATTGTGTTTTGTAATTCTAATCTCAGACACTTGTTTCTTTTTATTCATTCATGGGATGTGGGTGTCGAGAGCAAGGCCAGCATTTATTGACCATCTCTAATTGCCCTTAACTGAGTGGCTTGCTCGGCTATTTCAAAGGGCAGTTGGGGTCACGTATAAGCCAGACCGGTTAAAGGACAGCAGATTTCCTTTCCTAAAGGACATCAGTGAACTAAATGGGTTTTTACAACAATCCAATAGTTAAACGGTCAGCATTACTGATACTAGCTGTTTTTTAGTTCCAAATTTATTTAGTAACTGAATTTAACTTCCCCAGCTTCCATGGTGGGATTTGAATACTTGTCCCCAGATCGTTGGTTCACACCTCCTGGATTACTAAACCAGGCGCAGTGGTTAGCACCGCAGCCTCACAGCTCCAGCGACCCGGGTTCAATTCTGGGTACTGCCTGTGTGGAGTTTGCAAGTTCTCCCTGTGTCTGTGTGGGTTTCCTCCGGGAGCTCCGTTTTCCTCCCACATGCCAAAGACTTGCAGGTTGATAGGTAAATTGGCCATTAGCAATTGTCCCTAGTATAGGTAGGTGGTAGGGCAATATAGGGACAGGTGGGGATATGGTAGGAATATGTCATTAGTGTAGGATCAGTATAAATGGATGGTTGATGGTCGGCACAGACTCGGTGGGCCGAAGGGCCTGTTTCAGTGCTGTATCTCTAAACTAAACTAAATAAAACCACTATGCTACTGTAACTTGTGCTCTCTATAGATTTGGTGGGTCTCACGAGGCTATTTCTAATGGACGAGGCACGATTTTAGTGCTAATGGATGGTAACAGCATTCGAAACAGAGTTAAATAGAGGCTAACAACTGTGACTAGTGAACAAAGTTGTTTTGTTTTTACTCTGTATGAGCAACAGAAAAGCAAAAATAATATATGGGCATTTCAAAGTAATTAATTGAATCTGTATGTTTTCCTATTAAGTAGTGGAGAGCCAGTCTTCCTCAGCGCAGCCTTCAACATGCCCATTTTCTGTTGCGGACGAGTCAAGAAGTGCGAATAACGTAGATGATCTTGTGATTGAAAATGGTCAGGTGGGAATCATTCGACAATCTTCCGTTATTAGAGAAGTATTTGGTATTCAGTTGCCAGTGCAGGAGCCATCTCAGAGTGAAGAAAACACAAACTCGAGCAATGTAGGTGCTTCAGGAAGTTGTCAAAAGCCGATTGACTCCAATGAGAACAGACTTCAGACCAAATGGTTTGATCATCCCACTGCTTCAGAGGATATTGAAAATACATCATGCACAGAAGACTTGGGAACCATCAAAGACACGTTTGCAACTGAAAGACATGTGCCACAGGATAAGTTAGGTGGGGTAAACCTTGTTGATGCTGCTTTGCAAAGCTTTCCTTTTGCAAAAGATGTACTAAGTAATAATAACACTGTAAACACTTCAGAATCTTCAAATGTCATCACATACAACTATAGCCGGTCTTTGGGTTCCAGCAATCCATTGGACAACACAGCTGGGCCGTTGGTGCAAGGAAGCACTTGCTCTTATGTTGAAAATCGTACTGATATACAGCTGCTCAGAGATGGTACAGAAACACATAGGAAGACAACCAGTGTTGAAAAGATGCTGGGATGGGTAGAGATTACAAGCAATTCTGATCCTGAATTTCCAGATAAATTGAAATGCATGTCCCCAGGTGACGAATGTCGAAGCCAGATAAAACTTCAAGCCATCTCTAGTCAAAACTGTGTGGAAAACCAGAGTGTTCTGCAAAAGCAGAAGGAATTTAAAATGGTGAATCATGGCAACAACTTTAACACAGCTTCTGAAAAATCTAATTGTGGCCGTGAAGTTTCCAAAGAATCTGCTTTTACCCCTGGAGACCTTTCAGAAGGTTCAGTTATTGAAATTCAGACAGATGCTAGAGACTTTTCTGAAAACAAAAAAGTGCCTAGGATTAGTCTAAATGGAAGTAGTCGGAAGAGGAAAAGAAAAAGAAAAGCATACAGAGAGAAATTACAGTGTCTTTCCGATACAGATTCAGAACATGGAAATTTCCGAGAGAAATGGAGCACAGGAAGTGGGCATCTGCAGATGAGAAATGTTGACTTGAATTATTTCCCACATGGCTTTGAAGAAAATAATATGGTAGAGGAGATGAGTGACAGCGATGCCCCTGCACCTCCAGTTATTAAAATCCTGGATCCTTTTGGCAGACTGAATGTCTACCAAAACTTCACTGTAACTGCAGAGGCGCAACAGAAACCTGATAGGCCATTTACATCCGAAAGGACCACCAGGACGTTTTGTAATTGGCAAAAGAAATGCTTCTCCACGAGCGCAGTTCAATATTTAGGACAGTGGAACTGGAACGCAAGATGTTCTAGCAATATCAGTCCGATTCAGAAAATTCTAGACTTGGAGTATATCAATTTTTCTCGGAATCTTAACCATTTGGTGAATAGAGCAAATACCGCACCATATACAAGTTTCGTCTCATCTTCAAGGGATGGAAATAAAACAGCTTTGAGGAGGAAGAATATCCAAAGAGTTTCCAGTGGGAGAGTAATTGGGAGGAGAAACCCGTTGACTGTGACGATATCATGCCAAAAGACTAACCAAAGCAATGGGGGGCGCTTGTATAATGAAACTCAAAAACCACATTGGACTAATAGAGAAGATGCTACCTGGCAACAAGAAGGTTTTGCATTTTACAAACCTAAAAATTATGCAAATTTCATGAATAGTCACAAAAGGCTGAGCAGTCAAATTCACGTCATGAGTTGTCATTCTGTTGAGCCAGCAGATAGGGTGCCAAGTAAACAACACTGTACTGGGGAGAAAGGGTCCTTGTTTGCTGATGAGCTGTTAAATGTAAAGCATAAGGAATATGAAGAGCTTCAGGGTGATGGGAGGAAAAGAACTGATCCATTTCTGTGCCTAGTATCTGAGCTATGCAGTGACTTGCACCAGAATTTGAATGAAGTTGTAAAGGAATCGTGGAAAGGCACTTACAAGTTTTATGTCAGTGAAACAAATTCTGATCCATTCTTTAAGGAAATTAAGGTAATGGTACTTTCCATTATTTTATATCTACTAGTGTATTTGAAAACAAATCTCATATCTGCACCAGCTTCTTGCCGACTTTACCATTATATATTCCTATACTGACATCTATAATGAAAATTGTTGATGCAAACTTGCTGCGTTGTAACTGCATCCTCCGGCCACTGGAAATGCTGCAGTGCCACCACTTGTGGGAGAGTGGAATTACAGTATGGCAAGTTTCCATTATAAATGAAAATGTAGGAATTTATAATGGCAATATACAAGTAATGAGTTTAAACTGAGATCTGAATTACGTCCAATTATTCCTCGCACTCTAAACTTGCCTTAGCTAAGGATGCTGTTGGACTTCCAGTATATAACACCACAACGATCAACTTCTAATGTATTAAAAAATCGTATGTCCTGTGTGCACTTCCTGTCAAGGTAAAAAAGAATAACTTGCATTTATATAGTGCCTTTCACATCCTCCAGATGTTCCAAAGCACTTAACAGCAGTGATTTGCTTTTGAAGTGTTGTTCGGTAAACCATCATGAAAACCAACTTATGCACACCAAGGTTCCACAAATTGGTGGGGGAGAGGCAGAAGTCAGTTGAGGAATATCAAGACTCGAGCCGGAAATCCTTGCTCTCCTTTGGAAAAAGTGCCATGGGATCACTTTGAGGCCTCAGTTTAATGTCTAATTTCTCCAGTAATACAGCACTCCCTCATTACTACACTGAAGTGTTAGCCTGGATTATGTGCTACATAAGAACATAAGAAACAGAAGCTGGAATAGGCCATTTGACCCTCGAGCCTGCTCCACCGTTCAATAAGATCATGACTGATCTGATCATGGCCTCAATTCCACTTTCCTGCCTGCCCCCATAACCCTTGACTCCTTTGTATATCAAAAATCTGTCTTAACTCAGCCTTATACATATTCAATGACCCAGCTTCCACTGCTCTCTCGGGTAGAGAATTCCAAAAATTAATGACCCTCTGAGAGCAGAAATTCCTCCTCAACTCTGTCTTAAATGGGAGACACCTTATTCTGAAATTCTTCCCTCAGTTCTAGATTCCCCCACAAGGGGACACATCCTCTCAGCATCTAAACTGTCAAGCCTCCTCAGAATCTTATATTTCAATAAGATCACCTCGCATTTTTCTAAACTTCAATGAGTATAGATAGGCCCAACCTGCTCAACCTTCCCTCATCAGACAACCAGTTCATCCAGGAATCAACCTAGTGAACCTTTTCTGAACTGCCTCTACTGCAAGTACATTCCTCCTTAAATGAGACCAAACTGTACGCAGGACCCTAGCTGTGGTGTCATCAATGCCCTGTACAATTGTAGCAAGAATTCCCTACCTTTTATACTCCATCCCCTTCCAATAAAGGCCTGAACCCATGGCTTTCTGATTCCGAGGTGAGAGTGTTGCCAACGGAGCCAGGCTGATCTGTATTATGCACAGTAATTACAATCTCCAACCAGTCCCACCAGCACCACTGTTTGGAGGATGTCTCTGTATAGAATTCCTCTGTTTGGTTACTCCCAACTTGTACTGCAGAGGAATTCCAAAGTTCCAACCAACTCTACATTTGTGCTTCCCAATTTGGCTAGGTTTTCTATAGAGAAAGAAAAGTAATTCTTTTTAAATTATAAATCGAAGTGTTATATCAAAATAAGGAAAGAATTTATGTCAAAGAAAAAGGCAATTTCGGCTCCATTGACCCTGCAAGTCCTGTTGCTCCCATTTTAGGTGTTGATGCCCAAGTTAGCAGCACTGCCCTACAGGCAAGTTAGCCGCAGCTTGATAATAGGTGTGGTTTTGTGAGTGTGATAATCGATCAATGTCACAAGCTCCTCCATCACCATCCCTGGGTGCATCTTGTCACCCTGGCAGGATTATACCTACCAGACATGGGGGCACAAGTAGAATGCAATCATGGGCTTTATGTAGCTAGTCTCCTTTATAACTATGGACTAAATGTATGACTCTTCAGTGGGGACTGGATTGTGTCTGCATGCCCTGGTTCAGTTACCCCTCAGGTTTCTTTTTACCTTTTTTAATTCATTCATGGGATGTGGGTGTCACTGGCAAGGCCAGCATTTATTGCCCATCCCTAATTGCCCTTGAGAAGGTGGTGGTGAGCTGCCTTCTTGAACCACTGTAATCCATGTGGTGTAGAACATATGAACATATGAATTAGGAGCAGGAGTAGGCCACTCGGCCCCTCAAGCCTACTCTGCCATTCAATAAAATTATGGCTGATCTGATTGTAACTTCAACTCCACATTCTTGCCTACCCCCGATAACCTTTCGCCCTCATCAAGAATCTATCTACCTCTGCCTTAAAAATATTCAAAGACTCTGCTTCCGCTGCCTTTTGAGGAAGAGTTGCAAAGACTCACGACCCTCTGAGAAAAAAGATTTTGCCTCATCTCTGTCTTAAATGGGCGATCCCTTATTTTTAAATAGTGACCCCTAGTTCTAGATTCTCCCACAAGAGGAATCATCCTTTCCACATCCACCCTGTCAAGACCCCTCAGGATCTTATATGTTTCAAGCAAGCCACCTCTTACTCTTCTAAGCTCCAGCGGATACAAGCCTAGCCTGTCCAACCTTTCCTTATGACAACCCGCCCATTCCAGGTATTAATCTAGTAAATCTTCTCTGAACTGCTTCCAATGCATTTACATCCTTCTTTAAATAAGGAGACCAATGCTATACACAGTACTCCAGATGTGATCTCACCAATGCCTTGTATAACTGAAGTATATCCTCCCTACTTTTGTATTCAATTCCCCTTGCAATAAACAATAACATTCTATTAGCTTTCCTAATTACTTGCTATACCTGCATATTAATCTTCTGCAATTCAAGCACGAGGACACTCAGATCCCTCTGCATCTCGGAGCTCTGCAATCTCTCACCATTTAGATAATATGCTTTTTTATTTTTCCTGCCAAAATGGACAATTTCCCACTTTCCCACATGATACTCCATTTGCCAGATCTTTGCCCACTCACTCAACCTACCTATAATCCCTCTGTAGCCTCCTTATGTCCTCTTCACAACTTACTTTCTTACCTATCTTTGTGTCATCAGCAAATTTAGCAACCATTTAGCAATCCCTTCATTCAAGTCATTTATATAAATTGTAAAAAATTGAGGCCCCTGCACAGATCCCTGCGGCACACCATTCGTTACATCGTGCCAACCAGAAAATGATTCATTTATGCCTACTCTCTGTTTCCTGTTAGTTAGCCAATCTTCTATCCATGCCAATATGTTACTCTCTACACCATGAGCTTTTATTTTCTGCAATAATCTTTGATGTGGCACCTTGTCAAATGCCTTTTGGAAATCTAAGTACAGTACATCCACCGGTTCCCCTTTATCCACAGCACATGTAACTCCTTCAAAGAACTCCAATAAATTGGTTAAACATGATTTCCCTTTCACAAAACCATGTTGACTCTGCCTGATTACCTTAAATTTTTCTAAGTGCCCTGCTATAACACCTTTAATAATAGCTTCTAACATTTTCCCTAAGACAGATGTTAAGCTAACTGGCCTGTAGTTACCTGCTTTCTGTCTCCCTTTTTGAATAAAAGAGTTACATTAGCAATCTAATGGAACCTTCCCTGAATCTAGGGAATTTTGGAAAATTAAAACCAACGCATCGACTGTCTCACTAGCCACTTATTTTAGGACCCTAGGATGAAGTCCATCAGGACCCGGGGACTTATCAACCTGCAGCTCCAACAATTTGTTCAGTACCACATCCTGGTGATTGTAATTTTCTTGAGTTCCTCTCTCCTTTCCATTTCCTGATTTACACCCGCAGTGCTGTTAGGGAGGGCGTTCCAGGATTTTGACCCTGCAGCAGTGAAGCAACGATGTTACCTGAATATGACTCTCTGTCTTGACTCACTGTGTACGATGCCATGGTAGATTGATCAGTATGTAAATGTATAGTTTCTATGGTAATATGAGAATGATCAGTTATTGAAACATTACTACGTGCAAGGAACACTTTCACTCAGTCCTGCAAGGTTCAAAAGACAGTCCTAATAGTTCATACTGAATTATTCTATTTGAATTTATATGTATTAAAAAATTATTTAAATGGTTGTGAAACTGAAAACTAAAACCATTTCGATGCATCATACCGTTTCTCACCTGGTAAACTGCAGTCACAGTGCAATGCCTGTAGTGGTTCTATGTCATCCATTAATCCTGTTAATTCAAAGTCTTCTGTTGCTTGGGGAAAAAATTTAATTATCCATTAGTTCAATATAAGCAATTTAAATAATGAGTGTTTTGAACAATTTCCACTCCAATTGATCAGATAATTCAAATTGAGCAACTTTGAATTAAGAGGATTCCTTAGTCTGCAAAATAGTCAGTTCCTACAAATACAGGAAACACAAAACAGTAAGATTCTATAAGGTAGGGTAAAATCCTTGAGTAAGATAATTGTACAGAGTCTCTAAAAGATTAGGCTTGATGTGCTGAATGGCCTTTTTGCCATTCATGTTTACTGCTGTTGCTACATAATATTGGACGACATTGCCCTTCACTGTGATTCTGTTGTTCTGCCTCTTGGTTCTGCTAAAAAGCATTTGAAGATGTTTGATAGATTGCCATTTGCATGGGTTAAACATCAAGGTACATAAGGCCATAAACTGTGCCTTTCCTCCGTTACCTCTTGACTTTCAGCAATCGCCTATAAAGCTCATCTGAGATCCCCTTAATTATTTTTTATTTAATAACCGCATTAACGTTTCAGGAATTTCTTAGGAAAGAAGGTCATGAGGAAATTGGACCTTTGGATCTTTCAATGATCCAGCCACCTCATTCCGGCAGAGTGCTTATTGTTATTAGAAATGAAGACATATCAGCACACTTGCACCAGGTGAGTAGCCCAGCAACACACCTGAGCACTTAAACTTACACCTTTGTTATGTACGTTTCTTTTCATATAGGATGTGCATCGGACCTGGTTGTTTACTGAAAATACAACTGGCATGAGTTACTTGTATTGATTTCAGCAAAGGATCTGGCACATTATCATAAGAGTCATACAGCAAAATAAAAGGAGGCCATTTGGCCCATCGTGCCGGTGTCTGATCTTTGGAAAGAGCTATCCAATTAGTCCCACTCCCCAAAGCCCTGCAAATGTTTCCTTTGCCAGTATATATCCAGTTTCCTTTTTGAAATCTACTTCGACCATCCTTTCAGGCAATATATTCCAGACAACTCACGACATTTAAAAAAAAAAAAATTGTCCTCATCTCCCCTCTGGTTATTCTGCCAATTATTTTAAATCTGTGTCCTCTGTTTACTGCCCCTGTTGCCGGTAGAAACAATTCATAATTTTGAACTCCTCTGCTAAATCTCCCCTCAACTTCTCTGTTCTAAGGAGAACAGTCCCAGCTTCTTGAGTCTCCTCACATGCACGCACTGTATAAAATTTAAAAATAATCTTTTGCCCATTGCAGTTCTCAAATACATTCACAAATTTAAGTGTGGAGCGATAAAGATATTTGACACTGAATTTTTGCTGTTGATATATTTGTTTGGCACACAGATTAAATGATTCCAACACATCACAAAAAATGATGATCAGTCATAGGGAAACTTAAACCAGCAAGTGTAAACAATTGGTGTAGCATTTTATGCAAACAGGTGTAAGATACCTAAGCGACTTTGTTGGTTTGTGAACATCATCAGAGCCCTGAACCCATTTGATGCCCCCTGTCTTCCTGTCATTGATGTTTCTTGTTTGAATTGGGAGTTTAGAACTTCTGTCAACACTGCTGACTTTTCTCTCGTCACCTTCATTTTGTTACCTTACTTTTGGTATGCATATAGAATGACATAGGATATACATAATTTTTACCTAGATAATATAAAAAAATTATGATCCATTAGGTTTCTATATATAGGGCCCTACTAAATTCATGGCCGTGCAAAATGCATCACAGACCATGCAATCTTAGGTCCTCCATGAAATTGGCCATTTATTATGCTGCCCCAATTCAAAATTATGTTTTGCTCATTTTCTCTTTGTTGCAAATTCACAATTTGTGAATTACTTTTATTGATTTGCTTTGTGCTTCACCTTACTGTTCAAATCATTCCTGTTTTATTTTCTGATGTTAGATCAACAATGGATTTGTTATCTGTCTTGTTTTACTCCTACCCTTACCATAATGGCAAAGCATTGTGATTTCCTTTGTTTTCTTCCTTTCTGCAAACTCCGTTCCATTTGTCATGGCTTTACAATGGCTAACAGCGTCAACTAGTGTTGGAGAGGTGACACAGCAGGAGTGGGAGGACAGAAAGGGGAAATCCGCTGCTGCTTGTTAGCAGCATTTGTAGATTGTTTGGGTGCGCAAGTAAAAGTAATTTGAAAGTTCTGTTGCAGATTGAAATGTTTAGTGGCAGTAAGAAGTTGATGCAAATAAAGTATAAAGTGTGTAAAAAGAAATCTGATGTGACTTTTTGATAGTTTGTTGCCACAATTTATGATTTAAATACGTGAAACTGTGAAATTCACGATTCTTAAAATGCTGTGACCATGAAATTTGACTGTGAATTTGGTAGGGCCCTAATTATATAGAATTAACAACCTGTGTTTTATTAATTTGCATGTATTATGTAATGAGAGATTACATAAATATATATAAGATAACAAAACACAGGTTATTAATACCATACTGCCTGTCCAGTAAATCCATTGGAAACCAAATGGATCATAATTATACTTAGAAAATTTATTCTATATGTAATATAATTTAAATGAGGCTGATGCTGGGCAGTCCAGTGCTGTATATTGAGCCATTGTGTATAGTACCTTGGAAAATGAAGATTGCAGGTTCCTTTGCCCCATTCTGCTCAGCTCATCTGAACTATGCAAGGTAAGACTGTGAGAATTATATTAGGGAGGCAGGAGTGATGGGGGTACCAGTTTTAAAAACTTTCCCCACCCCTTCAAAGGGCCGATTTTTTTCCCTCCTGTGCCATTTACAGTTTATCCTCTTTAACCCTCATCCAGTTCAGAAACTCTCCATCTTTCCTAACCCTCAACCTGCTCACACTATCTCTTCTCTCTCTATCCCCTGTCCAGTTCACAGAGATATTCGACTCTCTCTAACCCCCTGTTCAGCTCAAAAGAATCAATCTTCCCTCGCCAAACCCTACCCATGGTTAAAAGGCACTTTCCCCTCTCCACCTCTAGTCCCCTTCTCTGCTTCCTTAATAATGTTTTCATTACAATACTGACTGCAGGTCCTGCCTGATGATGCTGCTGCTTTGCTGCAGAAGCACATTCTCCTGCACGCAGGAATTCCTGGTCTATCAAGAATTCAGTAGTTCCTGCTGCCCAAAGTTTGCTCCCTGATCAAAGCTGCAGCGTCAGGCATGAAATGCCCTGAGACTGGCAGCAGGAGAACTTCAGGAAACAGAACAACAGCAATCTCCAAGCCCAATCCCATCGGAGCAGCTTGCACTACAACAGATATTTTGCCAACCCAGCAGATAGAAATGTACAGATTTGCTTACAGTGTGCATGTCCGGCTAAACCTCAGACCTGGGAGTGTTCATCAGGATATTATCCTTGAAATCTTGATTGTATTTTAACCTTGAGCATAACTCCAAAGCCACTAAGCTTTCTTTTTTTTAAAAATTGTGCCATTGCTTGTTATATTTGTCTGTTTTCTCTCCCATTCAAGGAGACTTTTCATCCCCTATCCTGGACTCCCAGTCATAGCTGCAAGTTGGGCTGTCTACTGAATTATTGAAATAAAAACAAGAAATGCTGGAACCACTCAGCAGGTCTGGCAGCATCTGTGAAGAGAAGCAGAGTTAACGTTTCGGGTCCCTCTTCGGAAGAAGGGTCACTGACCCGAAACATTAACTCTGCTTCTCTTCTCTCAGATGCTGCCAGACCTGCTGAGTGGTTCCAGCATTTCTTGTTTTTATTTCAGATTTCCAGCATCTGCAGTATTTTGCTTTTACTGAATTATTGAGTTGCCTGTTCTGTCGGTTAGATTCTGGCTTTCCTCAGTGGGTAACCCCTTGCTCTATAATCGCTCTTGTTGCCGTTCATTACCCTCACATGTGCTGCAGCCTTTGTCCTCATAACACCTGTCGAGAACTGTATATTTGCTGGACCAGTCCAGACCAGTAGGAATCTCGTGAGGTCAGTCACCTGTTCCTCTGATTGTGGGGTGACCACCTCTGTCGTGCATTTTTCTTCCTTTGCAATATTGCACAGCATAGCCAGCTTGTCTTAACACTGAAGGTTCCTCTGCTCGAGCAGTCCACTCCTGTCACATTTCGTGCCTGTCCATTCCTTCCTGGATACATTGCAGGTCCAGAGTATTCCATCTCCAAGCGTGTCACACAAAGCTCTTGATCCTTCCTCCTTTATACAGCAATTTGCATTTATATAGCGCCTTTAATGTAGTTAAACGCCCCCAAGGCGTTTCACAGGATTGTTGTCAAATTTTCTTTTGACAAGGAGGCAGATAAGAAGATGTTAGGACAGGTGCGCAAAAACTTGATCAAAGAAGTAGATTTTAAGGAGTGACTTAAAGGAGAGGCAGAGAGGTTTAGGGAGGCAGCTCTGGACCTTGGGGCCTTGGCAGCTGAAGGCACGGCCACCAACGGTGGTTATATTTTGTGTTAGAGGGGAACTGATTGTGCGGAGGGGTGAGGGATGGAGGCGATTGTTTGAGATGCTTTGATACTGAGCTTGGAATTTTTGGCTTGTGTCAGTCACTCTGACCATGTATACAAGGTGGGGGTTATTGTAGACTTGATGGGGGAAAAAAACCACCTTGGAACACTGCTAATGCACAGCACCAGCTTCAGCAAGTACTGTCAATCCACCCTGCAGCTTGAGGGGGAGGAAAAATATTTTATAATCATGCAGTACAGATAACTCCTAAAGAAAAGAAATGTTTTTAGGGAGACACAAAAAAAGAATAAACAAATAAAATACTTGTATCTGAGATAAATCCTGCAAATCCTTGGTGGGAAGTCGGGTAAAGAAATAGAGAAAAAGAGGGAAGAAACGAGCCTTTTTCACATTAAGTCAGTTTTTCTAACGTTGCAGATAAATAGCATTACTGTTCTCTTTCTGTTTCAATGAAGTGTACACATTTTTATTACCTTGTGCAAGTCAGGTAATATATTGCTTCACTAAGCTTGCTGTATTATAGCAATGGGAGAACCTCTATCATGCTTAGGCTGCCACAGGACCACATCTGAGACCACACTCGTGAGTCCCAGACTGCCAGTGAGCAATGCTACAGGGGGTGGCAGGTATAGGATTAACTGGTATAGGATGATGGGTTTAGCAAAACTTTTATTCACAATGGGATACAAGGGACTGCAATGCCAATTGAAATAGAACAAAGATGATGCCAGGTAGTCTGACTGTGGGTCCTGTGATTATCAGGAACGATTTTTTTTTAACCTGATTACAAATAGACAAAAGTGCAGCTTCCTTTTACGACTGTGTTGCAGGAGCCAGACTCATAATACATGGAAGACTCTGGGGCAATTTTAACCTAACTCACTGCAACCCAAGGGATCGAGTGAATTGCCAACTTTCCATCCTGCCTAATATTGCTTCAATGGGCTGTAAAACCAGCATTGCACCCAATCCCCTCAGTGCCCCGAGGGGTGACTTAGAGGAATTACAGCAGTAATTTTATATTATTAAAAAATAATTACAGTACATTTAAGCTGCTTTCCTGCCTTTGCCTTTGCTATGAGATGTTATGTACATACTGGAATAATTATATATTTTTGGGACCATTTCCCAGATTCCTCATTTAGTGGCACTGAAACAGAGGCATTGTGTTCAGTTTGCTGGTGTGGATAATCCAGGGGATATAAAAGACCAGACATTCCAAGAGTTACTTAGCTCAGGAGGCTTTGTTGTCTCTGATGGTACAGTGCTGAACGATGTGACTCCAGGTGGGTGCAGTAGTCAAACTCAGTTTTCAACATGAACAACTTTTCCTTTAATGAAGTTAAGGTTTTATTTCTTGATACGTGAGAGTAATCTTTATTACTGTGCTGATGTAGAAGTCCAGAATATGAAATAAGCTTAAATTTAACTTCAATGACAAATAATAAAATAAGGATAAAGAATTGCAAAGACTATGTTCAGTTTAGGAGCTGGAAAACTTTAGATCCTAAGCTGTTGGTATAGTTCCTGACATAAAATGGAATTATCATGTCATTGATAATGTATATGACATTTTTTTAATTAACAAAATTCCTATTTTGTGCAGCACTGCCAAATGGCTCTCACAAAATATAATAACTAATATTTCAGTAGATTGAAAGGATGTAGGGGATTTGAAAACAGTCTACAAATTAGTTTAATCACTTGGCTATCTTCTGGAAATTCTAAAAGAAAATCGAATGACCAGTGTGGAAACTGGAAAACTCGTACACCTCATGGTGCCTTAGATAATCTGCCAGTAGGAAAGAATAAAGCCCAGTCTTGGGAGTCTCCATGAGACTAGGCTCTTCCTAATAAAGTGTAATGGTTGATCAGAGCAGTGAGTACTCCCAGCCCAGGTAGTAGTCTATCCAAATGGGTGGTTAAATTTCTGTATTAAATCAAATAGTTTCTTTTCAAGGGGGAAGCAGTCCTACAGGTAGAGCTGTCCCTAATTGATCCTCTCCTTGTTATCTGCTCAAATTCCATTATGCACTTATCTTTTGCAGTTTTCCCTCATTGAAATCAAATTTAACAAATGGATTCTTGGTGGGTTTCTGGTTACTATGTCAGACAAATCCCTTTATTACAGTAGATATTGAAACTTAATGAATTCCAAAGCACTAATGTATTTTGTTTTTAATAGGGGAAAGGGAAGTGAAAGTGACATTAAAGAAGCTGTTTCACAATCAGGACACCTGTTAAAACCAAATTATTCCAAATTGTTATGATCTTGAAATGCAAGTGCATGAATGCTTAACACTTTTTTTTTATCTGAAATTCTTCCCACTTACTATAGTGCAAGCATTAAACCCGTCATTTTTGTTGTGTATG
Source organism: Heterodontus francisci (assembly GCF_036365525.1). Lineage (NCBI taxonomy): Eukaryota > Metazoa > Chordata > Chondrichthyes > Heterodontiformes > Heterodontidae > Heterodontus > Heterodontus francisci. The sequence goes on along the minus strand of NC_090397.1, from coordinate 62,129,489 downwards.
ACAGTCGAGGGATATGGAGCTATTACAGGTAAATGGAGATGAGATACAGATCAGCCATGATCTAATTGAATGGTGGAGAAGGCTTGAGGGACTGAGTGGCTAACTTCTGTTCCTATGTTCGTAATCTGTCTAAAATAAATGGGTTATTAGCTCCACTAAATCAAACCTGGCTCCCCAGTGGGAGGGTGTAGTTGGTGAATTTATCAACAACAACAATAACTTGTATTGATATAGTGCCTTTAACATAGCAAAATGTCCCAAGGTGCTTCACAAGAGCATAATCAAACAATATTTATAATGAGCCATATAAGGAGAGATTAGGACAGGTGACCAAAAGCTTGGTCAAGGAGGTGGGTTTAATGAGCATCTTGATGAATGATATCAAACAAAATTTGACACCAGTCCACATAAGGAGATATTAAGGCAGATGACCAGGTAGGTTTTACAAGTGTCCTAAAGAAAGAAAGGTAGCGAGTCAGAGGTTTAAGGATCTTCAGGTTTGAAGGATATAGTGGCCTTGAAGAGCGTGCAGCATAGATTTACCAGAATGATACCTGGACTCCAAGAGTTAAACTCCAAGAAGAGAGATTACACAAACTAGGGTAATATTCCCTGGAATTTAGAGGGTTAAGGAGTAATTTGGTTGAGTTTTCAAGATATTAAGGGCAGATAGAAAGAAACTATTTCCATTGGTTGAGGATTCTAAGACTAGGGACATAGTCATAAAAATTAGAGCCACACCTTTTTAGAAGTGAAATTAGGAAACCCTTTTACACACAAAGGGTGATAAAAGTTTGGAATTTTCTTCCATAAACAGCAATTGATGCTAGATCAATTGTTAATTGTCAGTCTGAGATTGATTGATAGGTTTCTGGTAACCATAGGTATTAAGGAATATTGGGCAAAGGTGGGTATGTGGAGTTAGCTCACAGATCAGCCATGATCTCTTTGAATGGCTGAACAGGCTCGAGGGGCTAAATGGCCTCCTCCTGTTCCTATGTTTCCAGGAGGGAATTCCAGGACTTAGCAGCCAAAGACACAGCCGCCAATGTTGGAGTGATGAAAATCAGGGACGTGCATGAGGCCAGAACTGGAGGAGTGCAGAGATCTCGGAAGGTTGTTAGCCTGGAGAAGGCCACAGTTAAGATGTCCTTGTGCATTGTTTCATCTCTCCGTGCTGTTGTGCTCATAGTTTGTTAATCACTGCTTCCAGTAATGTACTGCCAGCATTTGAGCTTTATCATAAAGAAAATAATACAACAGAACAAAAAGATGTTAAGCTTAATCATAATTCTTTGCAACTGTTTCAATTTAAAAAGAGATCCTGACAATGAGACAGTTCTATTAACCCATCCCATCCAATTCTTCTGCCCCCTCTGTATGCTGGGAGTGCAGCTTCATCCACTGTATCAGGTAAATGACCAATCTTTATGTGCACCTAAACCGTGAATGTTGGCAAACTGTTAGACTGTGTGGCATCACAGCTGACCTCAGTCTCACAGATCAACATTAAAACATGCGCACTTCCCAACAGGAATCACTGAATAGGGATCCTGAATGGGAATGCTGGATGATTCCTCCTTCTCCTCCATAGTGCAGAGATGGCAAACTCCTCAAACCGCAATCCACCCCCCCCCCCCCACTGCCCCCCACAAGTTGTGCCGATTAGAAGCTCATTGCCCTTAATTGTTTAAGCGGATGCATTTACCAAGTCTCCAGCGTTTCCAGTTTGAGAATTTTACATTTTTACTGAGCATTTTTCTTTTTTGCACAATCAGAACATTTGCAACAAATTTCAGCCGTCTTGGAGCAGCTGAACATGGAGTGTAAATGGAAATGGATGATTCATTTCAAAGAACTCAAAAAACTGAAGGAGGTGGCAAGGTTGGTTTGTGATGAATGTTATGTTGGCAGTGGTGTTGTGGGGCTGTGAAACTGGCCATCGGGTCAGGAGCTCGGGTTCTGGTCACCGTGGAGGGTGGCCTGGCACTATAGGGAATGTGACAGTGAGAAAACGCAAAGCATTGATCTTACCAGCTCCAAAGTGGGTGGCACTGTGGATAACAGCAAATTTTTTTCCTATTTTTTTTAAACGTAACATCATGTCTTTTATTGCAGAAATCAAAACTGTCATTTAAATAACATAATTTTAATCTATGTTCTTGAGAACACACTGGGGTTATAAATAGAGGGTGTGTTATGCCTGGCAGTGAGAACCAGTGTTATCATCTTCAAAAGGTGAATTTATTATATTTTATTCCAAGCTAGGCACCATTCTCAAACTAATATGTTGATACCCTTGTATAACAGGAAACAAATAAACCTTCTTGAGTGCCAACTATGGTTCGGTTGGTAGCACTGCTGCCTCTGAGTCAGAAGATTGTGTGCTCACGTCCAGAGACTTCTGTGCAGAACTGAGGGAGTGCTGCATTGGTGCTGTCTTTCAGATGAGATGTTAAATTGAGGCCCTGTCTACCCACTTCAGATGGACGTGAAAGATCCCATAGCACTATTTTGAAGGAAAGCAGTAGGGATTCTCCTGGGACCCTAGCCAATATTTATCAAAACACAAGAAGTAGGAGCAAGAGTAGACCATATGGCTCATCGACAATACTGCCATTCAAAACGATCATGGCTGATATTCGGAGTCAACTCCACTTTCCCGCCTGCTCACCATACCCTTTGATTCCTTGAGAGACCAAAAATCTGTCTATCCCAGCCTTAAATGTATTCAACGATGGAACAGCCACAACCCTCTGGGGTAGAGAATTCCAAAGATTCACAACACTTTGAATAAAGTAATTTCTCCTCAACTCAGTCCTAAATGATAGGCCCCTAATCCCAAGACTGTGCCCCTGTGTTTTAGATTCTCCGACCAGCGGAAATAATCTCTCAGCGTCTACCCTATCCAGCCCCTTTAAGATCTTATATGGTTTAATGAGATCACCTCTCATTCTTCTAAACTCCAGAGAATACAGGCCCAATTTACTTAGTGTCTCATCGTAGGATAACCCCCCTCATCCCAGGAACCAATCTAGTGAATCTTCACTGCGCTGCCTCCAAAGCAAGTATATCCCTTCTTAAATGTGGAGACCAAAACTGCACACAGTATTCCAGATGTGGTCTCAGCAAAATCCTGTACAATTGTAGCAATACTTCCTTATTCCTGTACTCCAATATCCTTGCAATAAAGGCCAAAATGCTATTTGCCTGCCTAATTGCTTATCATACTTAACCTTGTGTTCCTTGTACAAGCACACCCAAGTCTGTTTGAACATCGACACTTACAAGTTGCACACCTTTTAAAAACATATTCTGCTTTTCTATTCTTATGACCAAAGTGCATAACTTCACACTTCCCTACATTATACTCCATCTGCCATCTTGTTGCCCACTCACTTAACCTGTTTCTTTGCAGCCTGTCTGTGTCCTCCCCACAGCTTACCTTTCCACCTACCTTTGTATCATCAGCAAAGTTAGATACATTACTCTCTGTCTCTTCATTTAAGTCATTAATATAGAGTGTAAATAGCTGAGGCCCCAGCACTGATCCTTGCGGCACTCCACTATTCACTGCCTGCCAACTTGAAAATGCCCCTTTTATGCCCACTCGTTGCTTCCAGTCTGTTAACCAATCCTCTATCCATGCTAATATATTACCCAGAACTCCATGAGATCTTGCCAGTTAACCTTTTGTGTGGCACCTTATTGAATGATTTTTGGAAATCCAGGTATACTACATCTACTGGTTCCCCTTTATCTACCCGACAAGTTACATCCTCAAAAAACTCGAATAAATTTTTCGAACAGGATTTCTCTTTAGTAAAACCAGATTGACTTGTTCTAAAACCTCCAGGGGTTATCTGGCCATTTGTTGCATTGCTGTTTGTGGGACTTTGCTGTGTGCTGTGCACTAATAGGCTGCCACATTTGCCTACAAAACAGTTGTGACAACATTTTGTTTTCAGAAGAGTATTTAATTGCCTGTGAAATGCTTTGTGATGTCCTGAGGATGTGAGATGTACTATCTAACTGCAAGTTATTTTATGGCATCATTCAAAGAATTCTTAACTGTTTTGGTGAATAACATTTGAATTGGTCCATTTCTTATTGACTTTAGAATGTATTTACTTCATGTGTATGTGAAACAATATAATTTATTGATGCAGAGAGGACAATACTGCAAAGAGAAAGATTTCTCTACTGACTCGAAAGATTGCAGCAAACATTGTGGAAGTTCTCCCTTTCCATGAGTGTGATTCTAGTTCCCAGGAGAAGCCTGACTATCTTCGCTGCCTTGTGAAGCTCCAGGTTCAGAAAATCAGTTCCAGGTTTGCAGTATTTCTCACAGGTGAGATGTGACGATATTGGCTAAATAGGTGATGTGATTTTGGAGGGAAAATGGGGAAAGTTGGTGGCTGTATATTTAAAGGCACGTTAAATAGCCTAGACAGTAACATTTGAAAATCTTTGTACAGTAAAAGCTTTGTTATGCGACATGTGCCGGACCTGAGGGGTGGCAGATAATTAAACATTCCGGTTAATCAAGAGTTGAACTTACCAAGGTGGGTGGAGATCCAGTGTTCCATTCCAAAGTTATTGCCGGAAGACCGAAGGATACCAGGGCATTGGGAAAGCTGATTTTAATTTTCCCTTAATCCTTCGGTATCGGTGCATCAACAACATACCTGTAGTACGCATGAGAGTCAGCTCTTTCCAACAAGCATCACTAAATAATGCCAAGAACAATTGACCGCACTCAGGAAAACGTAGCCCAGGAATGCTTTGGGAGATTTTGGAAATTCCAGATAATAGAGCTTGCTGGATGGTCAAGTGCCAAAGCTTTGCTGTAATTGAGCTTTAACTAATGTTGAAATCACAGACAACTTTTAACGCTATATTAAGTCTGTGTTCTCAATTGTCAAGCCTGCAGCTAAGCAAGGTGATTATCAGAAGCAAAGGGCTTTTGGGAAAAAAAAATACTGATTTAAAAATTGATTTTTCTTGAAGAGGGTAAAATATATGATATTGCAAGTGTAAGCCAGAATCACTCACTTATATAATTTAGACTTGGATTTTCCTCTGAAGGAAAATCGAGGCTGGATCAGGACTTTTAGTCACATTAAAATCTTGAGCTCCATGAGGTAGTGAGAATGAATGGAAGTATCTACAGTTGTGAATTGAGGGATAAGTATTTCAGGTCAGAATTCCCCTTTCACCAAATGTAAGTCTGGTTTTGTTTTGGTGGTGCATTCTCTCTTCTGATTCAGAACATGAATCCAAACTCCATTCCAGCACTTGCATAGGATTTAAAACACAGAAACCGGCCATTCAATGTTTGCTGGTGCTTATGCTTCACGCCTCATGAGTTTCTTCGCACTCTACTTATTTCATCTAATCCTACCAGCATAACTTTCTATTCTTCTTGATGTAATTATCTAGCTTCCCCCTCAATGCACCCATTCTATTTGCCTCAACCACCTCTTGTGACAGCATTCTATATTGTCACCACTCTCTGGGCTGAATTTTATGCCCCCTGTACTTGACGCCCACCCTCCTTTGTCTCTCATCGCCAGGGCCTACTGGACTGTCCCCAGTGACCCCCACCTCATTTACCTCCGGTCCAGGTCTCCAGCGCTGGGCCTGGGTCCAAAGCCTGGTGCAGTACCAGCAGTGGCCATCACTCCCGATGGTGCTGCCACTATGACTGAGTTGCCAACCCTCTGATTGCCCAGCAACTCTTGGAGGCAGGATCCTCATCTTTAAAGGGCTGCTAATTGGTCTAGTGCCGTAGAATCGGGGGGTAGGTGCTCCAAATGGCTGAGGCGGGATTCCCCCGCCTTTTGAATTCAGCCCAGAAGTGTAAGAAATTTCTCCTGAATTCCTAATGGGATTTATTAGTGACTATCATACATTTAAAGCCCCTACCTTTGGACTCTCCTACAAGTGAAAGCATCTTTTGGATGTCTACCCTATCAGGTCACCTCTTAGTCTTTTCGTTCCTACAGAAAATTCACCAGCCTGTTCAGACTTAAGTTTATAGCCCAAGCTGACACTTCAGTGTAGCATTCCATCAATGTTGCAGGTAGCACATTACAGACAGGACATTAAACTGAAGTCCTGCGTGCCCGTTTGGGTGGACATTAGACGCTACAGTACTATTCAGAAGAGTAGGGTGTCTCCCAGGGTCGTGGCCAATGTTCCTCCTTCAGCAAACAATATAAGGAAGATGTTAACTGGTCATTCATCTCGCTTGCTGTTTGTGGGACCTTGCCATTGCGTTGGCTGCTGTTTCTGACTCCAAAAAAATAGTGACTGCCCTTCCAAGTAATGAATTGATAGTGAAGTGCTTTTGAGATTTCTGAGGATGTGATAAAATGCTATTATCTCAAAACTGAGATGGAAAGATTTTTTTTTTGTTAGGCAAGGGTTAAGGAAACGGCAAATAGGATGGAGTTAAGATACAGATCAGCCACAATCTAATTGATTGGCGGAAGAGTCTTGAGGGGCTGAATGTCCTAGTTCTATGTTCTTCTATAAATTCAACTATTTTTCTTTCCTATATTGAATAAATGAGCATATTTTCAAATTGTTTCTTTGAACAATCGAAACCTTCGCTCCACAAGCATTGTCCTTTTATACTTATTTTTGAAAACATGGTCATGAAGTGCTAACTTGCAAACCTGTTAAAACTAGGGTGGCACAGTGGTTAGCACTGCAGCCTCACAGCTCCAGCGACCCGGGTTCGGTTCTGGGTACTGCCTGTGTGGAGTTTGCAAGTTCTCCCTGTGACCACGTGGGTTTCCGCCGGGTGCTCCGGTTTCCTCCCACAGCCAAAGACTTGCAGGTTGATAGGTAAATTGGCCATTGTAAATTGCCCGTAGTGTAGGTAGGTGGTAGGAGAATGGTGGGGATGTTGTCGGGAATATGGGATTAATGTAGGATTAGTATAAATGTGTGGTTGTTGGTCGACACAGACAAGGTGGGCCGAAGGGCCTGTTTCAGTGCTGTAGCCCTAAATAAATAAAAAATAAATAAATAAATATAGTAATTCATGTTTTATTGCCTCTTTTAATCAATAATCTTTTAGGTCAACCTGAGAACCGAGAAATTTTCGCACAAAGTGGAATCCTTGTTACGGATGTAAAAAATTTTACTAAAGGTTTGAGAATGTTAACCACTCCTTTACAAAGTTCTTTGGCCACAGAAAATGGTAAGACTAATTTATAATTTATCCCTTTTTTAAATTACATTTCCATTACATAATTGAAAGGTTTGCCTGCTATTGAAGACCATAGTAATCAGCAATGAGTCTACAGCCACTGGAAATCTATTCTTTTTTTTGAGAATCCAACAACACTGATACAAAAGTCAAAATACTGCAGATGCTGGAAATCTGAAATATAAACTGAAATTGCTGGAAATACTCAGTAGGCCAGGCAGCATCTGTAGAGAGAAACTGAGTTAACGTTTCAGGTCTGTGACTCTTCATCAGAAATGGAAAAGATTACCGATGTAATCTGTACTTGTTTTAATCTGTTACTTGTTTTAAACAAGTACAGGTGCAGAGAAAGTCGGGTGCGGGGGGAGAAGGCAAGAACACAAGGGAAGGTCTGTGATGAGTAGAGACCTGGAGGCAACATTGGTTTGTTTACCAAGTTGTTGAGAACTCAAACTATATTTGGGAAACCTGGTACAGGCAGTCCAATTGGAGAAGAATACCTGGAGTGAATTGCAATTGTTTTAAAGGTCTTAATTTCCTCTATGTTAAAATAGCACCCTAAGAAATTTCACGCATGTGTGCTGACCAGTAGACTACCAGAGGAAATTAACTATCCAATTTGAGGAGGACAGTTTTCCCCACAATATTTTTAAGAGTTAATTGTTTGGGCTGGAATTTTACATGACAGCTAGAGGCCCCGCCCTCTGGCTCTTTTGCATGGCCCGTCCCTTAATTGGCCTCGGGTGGGACTTCAGCCCCTCTGAGGCAGGAAGTCCCACTTCCAAGAGCTGCCAGTCAATCAACAAGCTGGCAGCTCTTTAGTCCCAACAGTGTCACCGGCAGTGGGACTGCAACCCGCCCAGAGCAGCATCATGGATACCGACCCCGAAAAAGGTAAGTCGGGTTTCGGGCCTCGCCGGGGACAATCGGCTGGTGCTCCATCAGGGCCGGATTGCACTGCTGCGGGGGGCCTTCTGTGGGGCACAGGATGCCTGATCAAGAGGGCCCTCAGGTGGCTGCCTGGTATTACCAGACGGCATCCTTAGGTGTCGAAGTTCCCAGCTGTCGGGGAGGAGGCCTTTAAGTGGCAAGTAATTGACTACTTAAGGGACTCCATTGTCCTGGGGCTGCCGGTCTTGTTTCAGCCTCCCCCCGCTGCTGGTAAAATGGCAACGGGGCTTAGGCGACGGGAACGGCATCCTTGCCTCACCCTCACCTCCCACTCAATTTTACCAGCCCCTCCAACCCTCCAGCCGGCTCCCGGGGAGGTTGTAAAATTCAAGGCTTGGTGTATTTTTAATACATTTTGAAAAAAATATTTATAGTATGTAATAGCCACTCAAGTTAAACATATACCAGATTCAAGCAATATATTCCAGTGCATCAGTGTCCCATTCACTCATTTATTAATTATTGATTACAACTGTGAATCCTCCCCTGTTCTATTGTTTTTTTTTCTGTTCTGTCTTACTCCATGCCACATAGCAAGCCCAGATACCAAACAAATTCTAACTGGCATGTGGAAATGTGGACGACTGTCTGACATGATTTTGCCCTCTCCTGCCTTTCTTTTTTTAAGCTTGGCTGGGGAGAGGCAAACTAGTGTTTGCAACTCTACTGCCTCATAGCTGAGGCAAGGAGAAATGCATTACTAGCTACAAACTTCGACTTCTTGGTGTATTGTGTGATTCACAAAGCTGAATCCAATTATTTCCTTCCCTCCCAAACTTCAGATTTTACCCTAATAAGCTTCATTTACAAGTCTTGAGCATTTGTCTGACTTTTTTTCTGTTAATGGTGGTTTTGAATTGTTAATGATTTAAAACCAGCTGCGGTACAGAGATTTGCAAATTGGTCACATTCTGTTTTTATTTGAAGTTTGCACAAAATGCTGTGACAAACCATAAGACATATGCCAAATTAAGTTAGCTACAAAGCCCTGATTTCTCTCAATTTTGAGTCCGGTATCCTTACAGCACAGAAGGAAGTCATTTGGCCCAACATGCCTGTGCCCATTCGTTGAAAGAGGTGCATTAAGATTTGTTGTGTGCTAGAGTGAATTGTATTTTCTTTGGCAGACTCAGATAGCATATCAGAGTTTTATAACTAATGTGTAAGTACTAGTAATCCAACTGGAAGTATCAGTGATGCTGAAAACGGCTTATCCAACATGCTGACACTTATATGAATGTAAGCAGATTACAGGGTGTGCCACTCAACATGCATAATGTGGCATTATACATAAATTTGAGCACAGAGAAAACTGTTTTTGATCTTTCCTTTCTAGCTGTTCTGGCTGAAAGTGGTCACTCCACAGAGACCCAGTTGGAATCGTCCTTTGGGAAAAGTACAGTAACCCAGAATTTGCAAATGACTCCAACCTTGTTCTGAGTTGTTATGATGTGTGCATAGTATGTGAAGAGGGAGGGATGGAGGGGGAAGGAAGAGAAGTCCTCAATCTCACCATCCTGTTTTTGCTTCCAGCAAAACAAAGGGCAATCAACTATCCATCATCATTCAGTCATGTTAGCTCTCTGTGGTGCGACTTAAGGTAACCGATGCAATCAGGAGGATCAGAGTGCAATTTTTGCATTTGGAAGAGAATTCAACAATGACTCTATGTTTTTCCCTTATTGATTGTGCCCTCACTTCTTTTCCTTGTGCTTTGCCATGAATGAATTATTTTTTCAGAGTCTCTGCCAGATTTTGGCAAGTACTTGGCTAAACATTTTCAACAAAATTTGTAAAACTTGATCTGATATTCTGGCTGTCAGCAAACAGCAAAACAATGGGGCACTATGTCTCAATGTCTAATAACTTTCTTTCATCTCCAAACTTCCTTCATTATTAGTTTCCCATTAGGCAAACTGGGGTGGCGGTGGACGGAAAGATGGAATCCTGCAATGCCTTCTGAAGCTCGAACCTTACTGACTAGTTTACTGCTGATGGCAGGAAGCTCTTGCAGATGCTCAGGGAACTACTTTGTCCCTTAAGCAGCATTTTGGTCTGAGCAGTTATAAACCCATCAGGGATACAGACGTCAACAGCACCATTTTTACATTCAACACGTGCAAGGGGCCCCCAAGAGCTGAAGCTGATCAGTGGGTGGGAATTCAGTCAGGACTTCCCTGAAAAGCTACAGATATCCTCCAGTTTACCTGGTTGTAATATCCTGATTTATTGCTATTCTATGGAATCCTCATTTGAAGAATTTAGTCTAAACCTAATGGGTAGTAATCTACCTCTTATCCAGTAAAACACTAGAAAACAATTAAGTTTTTGAAACATGTCATTTAGCAAAATATGTATTGATTTGAGTCAGTATTTACCAGTTTTTAGAAAATTATTTATAAGTAATAGTATCTTCTTTAGGTGTCCGTGCATCATTTACAATTTTCTCAACTAACAGGTGAACTCCACGAGTTCTGTTTTTTCCATATTACTCCTCCCTCCCTCCCCAAAAATGTAGTAACTAAAGTTAGACAAACTGAATTGAAATCACAACACAGAAACCTGCTTCAGATTTCTTAGGTGATTGTTTGCAAGACTTGTTAACTTAGAAATAGAAAATGTAGTTATTGGTACTTGTCATAGAACTGTCAAAACAAAATGTAGCTGCCATATTTGATCAGTTTTAATGTTTTTATGCATCAAGATGTACTTTTTAAGTCTAGTTCAGACTAAAATTACTTTGTCAATTAAATAGAACCAAAAGCGTACTATATTTTTGTATTTATTTGTAAACATGTACATATTTAATCTGTCAAAATAAAGATTATTGCTACATTTCAAAAAAGCAACATTCCATTTGACACTAAATGTTTTGGTAAAATAAAACTGTCTTAAGATTTCAACTTAGTGTGTTTTGTGGAAGAGATTTCCTTTTTGCATTTAGAAACTCAACAATGTGAGGAGGAGGTAAGTAAGGGATGTAAAGTACTCCCCAGCAGTCTGTTAATACATTAAAAAAAAAAGCTCGGCACAATTGGTTCCATAGGGTTCAGCACAGAAAGCTATCCTCAAGTTGCCAGACTACATAATCTTCCTTTACCTCTACAGGACCCCAATGTCACCTTGTACAATTTTTCCCCCTGTCTGCTTCACTAACACCAACATCTTGTATTTATTGTGCTGTTAATGTAGAAAAATGACATCATTAGTGTAATCAGACAAAAATTGATGTACTGATTACTCCCATTTGAATAACAAATGTTTCTGAAATACTCTGCAGTTTAATTTATTCAGCCCAGAAACAGTGCATTAAATTTTAACTTTTCGCTTAACAGCAGATCTGCAGAACTTCAGAGTTATGGGTTCACAATAACCCTCGAAGCAGGCATAGATTCATAGTCATTTACAGCATAGGAGGAGGCCATGTGGGCCAGAGTCCAAGCCAGCGCTTTTCATGACCACCGGCTGTCTCAAAGCACTTTTCAGTCAATGACGTACTTGCTTTGAAGTATAGTCACTGTTACTCTGTAGGAAACGCGGCAGCTAATTTGTGCACAGCAAGCTCCCCAAACAGCAATGTGATAATGACCAGATAATCTGTTTTGTAATATTGATTGAGGGATGAATATTGGCCAGGACACTGGGGAGAACTCCTGCACTTTTCATCAAAATAGTGTCTTGGGATCTTTTACTTCTACCCAAGCAGGTAGATGGGGCCTCGGTTTAACATCTCATCCAAAAGACGGCACCTCCAACAGTGCAGCATTCCCTCAGTACTGCACTGAAGTGTCAGCCTTGATTTTAGTGCTTAAGCCCTATAATAGATTTTTACATCCTTTCAGGAAAGGACTCTTACAAAAAGAGAATAAGAAGGCGTATATAAAAACAATCCACAAAGACACTCATTTGCCAAAGATTTCCACAAATACCAATTACTTCCTATTATTTCTGATCACGGTGTCTCTTTTAATACATGAAACTAACTTCTTACTCCTACTGGGTGCAGCTCAGTGTGAGGAGGCTGCGAGGTTGGTGGCTGGCTCTATAGCCAATAGGACCCTCATAGACTGAGGTGGCATTTGTCTCAGTGATACTAGTGTCCTTGCAGCACCTTGCAGGTTCAATGCCTATTGGGCCCACTGCAGGAGCCCCACCCTACCCCGTGATGGCACTGGAGGGGGTTAGATTGATACCATGTGGTTGTAGCAGCAATGCTGCTATCATTCTTTCCAGCCTATGTGTGCTGGGCAAGGGCTCAATTTGATTAATGATCTAAGCAAAAACAGACCAAACAGTGCAAAATAAGGCCTGAGTTTGGGTGTTTGAGGGAATCACTGGAAGCAACGATCACCTTTAGAACCTCCTCATGCTGTCCTACTGTTGAAGCTGTTTCCTGGACTACTACATTCACCAGGGTGTCGATGCAGTTACCAGAGCGATGTGGCATCAAACTAATACTGAAGTGTCACTTAAATGTCTTTAAGGCACTGCTCAATGGATCCGAACTGTCAGCTAGTATAGCACAGGCCCTGGCTGATTTCCTGCCCTCCCTCAGGGCACCCAATCAACGACGGACCCCCTGCCAAACTCTGCTTGCAAAGCAGGGGCAGTGAAATTCCACCTGGGAACTTCACAGTTCAGGAGTTTCTTGAAAAGATCAAACAAAGAGGAAATATTAGGGGAAGGACGTCACACTCGAGGGATAAAAAAAGACTGATCTGGAGATGCCCAATGCGGGATAAGCAGCAGTACATCATTAGAGTATTGCCTGGTAGGTATTTACATTGTGGCAGGAGCCGCGAGATCAGCTTGCCTGCCCCTCACGGCCAATGGGGAATTGTGTTTAGCATGAGGCGATTACAACTAAGGTGGTCCATCCGATGTGGATTCTGACAGAATTTTCCCAAAGCAAGCCTGTTTTGCACCATATCCTCAAACCATAGACTTACTCATATTAGATAGACAAATATCAACAACTTGTATTTACATAGCACCTTATGTAGCAAATGTCCCAAGGCACTTCACAGGAGCATTATCAAACAAAATTTGCCATTAAATCACAAGGAGACATTAGGGCAGGCAACCTGTTTTAAGCAGCGTCTTACAGGAGCGCTAGGCAGAGAAGTTTAGGGAGGGAATGATGAAAGAACAAATATGCAGACTTACAAAATAACAGGCATCAATGGACTGCCATTTGACTTCTGAGCTACACTTGCTTCTAAGAACTTCTCAGATGGAAAACTTGGCAGGCTTTTCAAAAATCTGGAACAGGCTGAGCTGGGATTTGTCCTTCATGTTGGTTTTTATAACTCCAACTGATTGTCCAAAGCGAAACCAAAAACAATGTCAAGAGTCAAGCCTCCTGACCCCTATAAATCTTGACCTGCCACTTCTCTGTAAACATCGTCTCCAGGGCAAAAAGCCTCTGCTGCGTATTTATCTGAAAACAAGTGGCTTCCGGTACTTGTTTGCAAACAAGTCCAAAAGACCTTATGAAGACCTTTTAATAAAAAGAAAATTCCAACATCAATGGAATCCTTTTTCAGTTTTCCCAAATAAAACACAAGTCCTCAAAATTTAACCAAAAAAAAAAAGAAAGCACTCATAACAATGTAGCTGGGGACCAGGTAGCTCAGTTGGCTCGATGGCTAGTATGTCATTGAGATAGACGTCAACACCGTAGGTTCAATCCCTGTTCCTATCTGAGGAAGGCAACAGGAAACCACCTCATATACCCTCTTCCTTAGCCATGATCATCTCTCCTGGGTGGAGAAAAGAACGAACAGTGGACCTGCCCTTGGTCAGAACACTGCCACAGCCACAACATGTGACTAATGTTAAAAGGGGCTTTATATTGGTCTGTTAAGAGAAAGACCTGGGTCTTCTAATAGAACTCAAGTCCTTGAAGATTGGCTAGCAGTACTGAAAGACTATAGCAAAAGCAGAATATCAGAATGTAGAACTCAATTTTCCCGTTGCACCTTTATATGAAATCTTAGTTGTGCCTTGTCTAGATACTGCGGCCAGTTCTGGTCCCCTCACATGGTGGGAGATTTAGAGGCCCACTAGCTTGATACTTAATCTTTACTCCAAAAAATCTAGGCTCTTAGGAGACTTAATTAAAGTATTTATAACTATGAAAGTAGACTGTCCACAAGGCCAGATTATTTGAATAAGATAATTTAGGGAGAATGAAGCAACATATGTAAAAACTAAAGTACAGAACTAGGTTAGAGGTCAGGTGGTTTTCCTATGCTAAATGTCAGTGACCTGGGAAACAGTTACCAGCTTGTGCATATTTGCTGCAAACATTCAACAGGAATTTGTGTAAAGTACTTAGTGTTATGATCCTGCGGGTTTATTTTCTGGGAAGTATGCAGTGTGCCTTTAAGGCTGTAAAAGGATCGGTACTGCTTTAAGAACAAGCAAGCCTCAGAAATTTCCAAGAAGATGCATTTTTGGTTGCCGTTGGATACAACCATACGGAGAGGGAACCAACCAGCTGCAAAGAATGCATTCTGGTTACCCGGCAACAGTCATTCGGAGACCAAGGACAAAATATACAAGGTTGCAATTACCTTTTTTGCACTGGCTTTTCGTGGAGACAGACTGTTTGCCAGCATATACAAAAGGAAAAGAGAACACTCCCTCTGTTTGTTTAAACCCTATTTATTATACTCTCAGAATTCTGAAAATTCAAACCAGATTAATTTCTTAAAAGAAAATAACCAATTACTTTAACTGCTGAACTGTAATTGCTGAATTCATCGCTGGAAGAAGACAAGCATCACTTCAACTGGAATTAGACTACTGACTGTTCTGCTGTTGAAGAACCTTTTTTTCCCCATCGGACGGCTGCAAGGACTTCAACCAACCTTGGACTGTTCCACATTGGAAGATTCCACTTCAGCAGGAGCGTAAATCTGAAAGGACTTTGTTGCAATTCGTTGGGGCCCAGTACACACTTTAACTTGTTTCGAAGTCAGAATCTTTTCTCTCTTGAGGTTTACGTGTCTTCCGTGGGTCCGGTGGCTTGGGAGAGACAGAGAGAGGCTTCCTTGCTCCAGGTTCCAGTTCAAACTGCCTTCTGCCTCTTTTTCTGTGACACAATTCAAAAACCCCAGGTTACCCAGCAGGTTAGTCGTGTGACTAGCTGGTTTGACCACTTCTGTTTGTGGATTCTGCCATCTGAGCAGTCATCCTTGTATGTGATCTTCCTCGCCTTCAATGTCTGGTGATCACAGCCCATTTTTGGTTAAGTGGATCAAGGAATAGTCCTTTGTCTCTCCAAGCACTGTCTGTTAGTATTCAAATATGTTTCCAGCCATCTGGTGATTTATTTTTATTTCTTCACTCCAGCAACAGTTTAAAATCAATGTTCATATGACAAAATGAATATGCCTCATTCTTGGCTGGTGGGGGTCTGCATAACACCTCCACACTGAGCGAAATGAAATGCGATTTTGTCTTTAAAAGAGCATTTCATTAAAAGGGAGAGAAGATAAGGACAGGAACACTCCCACATCTCTCTCATTCATTCAGAACCCTAGCAACTGTTACAGTCTGTCTTTTCATGGTAGCAGTGTTAGTTTAAACTGCCCTTTTTGGCATCCCAATAAACGTAGTTTTTGGGAAGTTTTTTCAGTTTCCATGACTGCCAAAGGAGGCTTTGTTCTTGTTGAGGTCTGCAGGAGGAGGGTTAGGTTTAATTAGCCCTAAGTTGGAGTTCTGTTCAGGGGCGGCAGCAATGGGCAATTCCCCTCTGAACCCTCTTTCAGTGCCTTGATGAGTCATGCAAGGGCTTTTCACCTCAGTGGATGGCTGGTTCCCTTTTTTCCTGACTGTGGGGGCAGAGCCTTTACTAATCTTCCCTTTGTCCTCTGGGACACTCCTGCTTGCAGGTATTTGTTCAGATTCTACTGCGCTTCCCTGCGGCACTTCGACAAGGTGAGGCATCAACCTCACGGTTTCTCTGCCCTCTTGAGGACTTTCTTTGTCTCTGCAGGTGTCTGTAAATGCTGTTAGCAACTCTGGTGGGGTGCTTCTCGCATCTGCATTTACATAGGAGGATTTGGGGTCTAATTTTTCAAAAATTGCGGGGTTGGCTGACCGGAAAGTAGGGGTTTTCATCTAGGAATCTTCCCGGACTTCCTTTAACCTTGGTCCCTTTTTACACGTTCCTTTCTAACCTGTTGCCAGCTTGGTGCCTGCCTGTCCCCTTTTGTTTTCGGCAAGGGTCCCTTACAGTCCACCAACCCCCTGCTGGAGGGTTCTCCAAACACCGATACAGGACTTAGGGGTGCAGATTTCACGTAGGCTGGGGTTTCCCCTCAACCTGACACATGTGGCATCTCCTACAGTCCCCCACCACATCTTTGTGGAGTTTCGGCCAGTCAAACTGCTGTCTTATGCAGGCTTTGGTTTTTCATATACCCGTAGTCTCATGGACCATTCTTACTATTTCTCTCCACTACCTCTGCAGCACAACTAACTGGTGAACTACTGTCCACTCCTTGCTCTCAGGCCTGTGAGGAGAACTCCATTTCCTCATCAGTACCTCATTCTTTAAGTAATAGCAATCAGGGATTCCCTCTGCTTCAATTTCAGACTGGGCAGCCTGTGCTAACTCTCTCAATAATGGGTCAACTCACTGAGCCTCAGCTCAAAAAGATTTATTTATCTCATTCCCTGGGTCTACTAACTTTCCAAAGAAAGTCTCGGACAGACAGACCTCATGGTCATCTGCTTGCAGTGCCAATGCAGTCTTCTCTGGGGAAGCTGGTTTGATCCTGGCCTGATTCATTACACATTGAGGGAAATTGCAGGGGGCTCTCTTTCACTACTGGGGAAGCTACCAGCTTCATCCCCCGCCAGATCATTATCTAGGAGCAGGCCAACCCCATCTACAGGAAAACTAGGGACAATCCCTACAGTCACTGGTCCCGAAACTAGGTCGCACTCCAAGTGCACCCTGTGTAAAGGTACAGGCATACGCTGCCTTCCAATACCATTCACCACCATTCTGGAGTTTACTGCACTCTCTAGGGAAAAGATCAGGCCTTTTCCCAGTAAAAGGGATCTAGTGGCCCTTGTGTCCCTGAGAATTACTATGGGCTTGCTTGCCCCACTCAAGGGATATGGGGTTACTCTCCCTTCAGACACAAAACCCTGATAACCCTCAGTAATCCTATTAAATTTTCCTGCACTTGCAGCCATAAGCTTCCTGGGACTGACTCTCACTGCAGTTAAAACCACAGCTTGTTCTGTTGTGCTATCCATCAAGGTCCTGTCTTCACAGAGTGGGTGTGCCCTGATTAACCCTACAGGTTTTCCCTTTAGTTTCCAGCAGTCAGCTCTTAAATGCCCTGCTTTATTACAATGGAAGCACACAGGTTTCCAGGTCTCACTCCTGTTTACAGCACCTTCCTTTTTGGCTGAAGGAGGGCCCCCTGTGTCTCCTGCTTTTCCTTCCCTCCCAGGACTGCTTGGGTTTCTATCACCTTCCCATCCTTAGTCCTTTTCAGATTAAGAAAGGTTTTCCCCTGGGAAACTGACTTATAAAAATGAGAGCAAACTCATCAGCCAGGACTGCAGCCTGCTGGGCTCTATGAGCCTTCTGCTCCTTTACATGTGTCTGAAGGGTGAGAGTTTTTAAATTCCTCTAACAAAATTACTTCTCTGAGGTTTTCATAGCTGAGCTGTATTTTAAGAGCCCTCAGCCACTGGTCTAAAGCTCGCTGCTTATTTCTCTCAAACTCCAGATAAGTTTGATTAGCTTGCTATAAAAACAAGAAATGCTGGAACCACTCAGCAGGTCTGGCAGCATCTGTGGAAAGAGAAGCAGAGTTAACGTTTCGGGTCAGTGACCCTTCATCGGAACTGACAAATATTAGAAAAGTCACAGGTTATAAGCAAGTGAGGTGGGGGTGGGGCAAGAGGTAACAAAGGAGGTCTAGATTGGACCAGGCCGCATAGCTGACCAAAAGGTCACGGAGCAAAGGCAAACAATATGTTAATGGTGTGTTGAAAGACAACGCATTAGTACAAATTAGGTGTTAATAGGTGTTTTTATTTCAGACCTGCTGAGTGGTTCCAGCATTTCTTGTTTTTATTTCAGATTTCCAGCATCCGCAGTATTTTGCTTTTATTTGATTAGCTTGCTTCTTGAGGGTTCTAAACTTTTGGCTATAGGCTTCGGGTACTAATTCATATGCCCTAAGGATAGTATTTTTTGTCAGTTCATAATTTGATGAACCCTCATCTGGCAACAAGGAATAAACCTCATGGGCTTTTCCTACTAATTTACTCTGTAACAACAGAGTCCAAGCCTCAGCTGGCCACTTGAACTGCCTTGCCAGTTTTTCAAAAGACACAAAAAATGCTTCCACGTTTCTCTCATTCAATTTTGGGATCAGTTGGGAAAATTTTAACAATCCTGTACCCAACCCTGAATTAAGCTCCTCCAAATTAGCTATGCTTTCACTGGGGTTACTCTGTCGCCCCCTAGTTAACTCAAGCTGCTTCAGCTCTCTCTCTTCGCATTCTTTCCGGAAGGTTCTTTCTCTTTCTCTCTCCTCCCTTGCTTTCTCTCTTCTCTCTTTTTCTTCATGTTCCTTCTGGAAGGCTCTTTCTTTCTCCTGTCTCTCTCTCTTTCTTTTTCTCTTCCCTCAACTTCAAGTTTCCTCTGTTCCAATTGTAGCTTTGCTAGCAATACCCTGTCGGGGTCTACTTCTAACCCTGATTCTGTTTCTTCAGATTCAAGGGAAAAATGGTTGGCCACTAGTCTTAGGAGTTTGGACTTTCTAGCCTTGCCATGTACAACGATCCCACACTGCTCAGCCATTTTCCTCAACTCCTCCATAGACAGTGCTTTTAACTTATCACAAGTTACTTCACCCTGGCTTGGGGAGTTACTGGCTTCAGTCACAGACATGTTAGTATTCAAGCACACACAACCACAAGAAAACCTGTATTGAAATTTTTTCTCTTTTTTGATTGGGAACAATTTGACTTCCCACTTCCAGTTTCTCATTTGTGGGTCAAATCCCGGACGGTAGCCCCCAAATTTCTGTTACGACCAGGTGAGAGGGGTCGAGGGTTCCGTCTCAGCCTTTGCCTGGTTTAACCGTAACAGGGTTTAATTTTTTTTTAAAACACCATGTTTTAGCTCCCCCCTAGTGAATCCTTGTTCAATGCTTTCCAATTGTAAGGCAAAGAAATCAATGCAAACAGACTTTCTTAGATTTTAAACTAGAAAGGTAGAAGTTTTTAAATCTTAAACTCTAATCCAGTTACCAACTATGAATATGTGACGCGACCACGCTAGCGTGCATACGCGATAGGCACACATGCAGATAGAGACAGAAAAAGTAGAGGGAATAAAGGGGAAAGGTTTGAGGCAATAGATGGGTTTCTATTTTACTGTCCTTTGAGTTTGTTGTGAAGTTTTTGGTTGCCGGTCAGACTTGCAATTCGTTGGGGCCCAGTGCACGCATCAACTTGTTTCGAGGTCAGTCTTTTCTCTCTTGAGGTTTACGTGTCTTCCGTGGGTCTGGTGGCTTGGGAGAAAGCTTCCTTGCACCAGGTTCCAGTTCAAACTGCCTTCTGCCTCTTTCTCTGTGGCACAATTCAAAAAACCCCAGGTTACCCAGCAGGTTAGTCATGTGACTAGCTGGTTTGACCACTTCTGTTTGTGGATTCTGCCATTTTAGCAGTAATCCTGGAATGTGAGCATCCTCACCTTCAATGTCTGGTGATCACAGCCCATTTTGCTTTTTGCAGCGGTGACAGGGAGAGCGAGGTGGCAGCTGGGTAAGTGAGTTTACAACTTATATAAACTTACCTTTTTGTTTCGGCAGTTTCTTTTTGCAGTGGCGACAGGGAGAGCGAGGTGGCAGCTGGGTAAGTAAGTCCTATATATTTGGGCAGCGGCTGAACCCGAGACACTACACCTGTAGTGTCTCCCACCCGCCCTCCTCCTCTAACCAAAAAAAAAAGGACTCGGTGGTGTGTAGATAAGGTAAGGCTTTTTCTATTTTTTTTTCGTGTGATTGGTAAAAACTTTTCGTTCCTTTTTCATTTGCCTAAGTTAAGACTAAGTTAAGCTTAAGATTAAAAATGGCAGGAGATCTCAGACCCGTGTTATGCTCCTCTTGCTCAATGTGGGAGCTCAGGGACATGGCTGATGTCCCTGACTCCTTCACGTGCTGGAAGTGTGTCCAGTTGCAGCTCTTGTTAGACCGCATGATGGCTCTGGAGCTGCGGATGGACTCACTTTGGAGCATCCGCAATGCTGAGGAGGTCGTGGATAGCACGTTTAGCGAATTGGTCACACCGCAGATTAGGATTGCTGAGGGAGAAAGGGAATGGGTGACGAAAAGGCAGAGAAAGAGCAGGAAGGCAGCGCAGGTGTCCCCTGCGGTCATCTCCCTCCAAAACAGGTATACCGTTTTGGATACTGTTGAGGGAGATGGCTCACCAGGGGAAGGCAGCAGTAGCCAGGTTCATGGCACCGTGGCTGACTCTGCTGTTCAGAAGGGCGGGAACAAGAGTGGAAGGGCTATAGTCATCGGGGATTCAATTGTAAGGGGGGTAGATAGGCGGTTCTGTGGTCGAAAACGAGACTCCCGAATGGTATGTTGCCTCCCAGGTGCACGGGTCAGGGATGTCTCAGATCGGCTGCAGAACATTCTGAAAGGGGAGGGTGAACAGCCAGTTGTCGTTGTGCACATAGGCACCAATGATATCGGTAAAAAACGGGATGAGGTCCTACAAGCAGAATTTAGGGAGTTAGGAGCCAAGTTAAAAAGTAGGACCTCAGAGGTAGTAATCTCAGGATTGCTACCAGTGCCACGTGATAGTCAGAGTAGAAATGAAAGAATAGTCAGGATGAATGCATGGCTTGAGAGATGGTGCAGGAGGGAGGGGTTCAGATTTTTGGGACATTGGGACCGGTTCTGGGGGAGGTGGGACTATTACAAATTGGACGGTCTACACCTGGGCCGGACTGGAACCAATGTCCTTGGCAGGGGGATGGGAACCAAATGAAGAGGTCAGTGGACAGTAAGGAGGTAGTAACTAAAGCCCGTAATGAACTAGATAATGAAGTCAGCGTGACTAAGGGAAAGAGTAGGCAGGGAGCAGATGATGAACGCAAAGGGACTGGTGGTCTGAGGTGCATTTGTTTTAATGCAAGAATTGTAGTAGGTAAGGTAGATGAACTTAGGGCTTGGATTAGTACCTGGGAGTATGATGTTATTGCTATTACTGAGACTTGGTTGAGGGAAGGGCATGATTGGCAACTAAATTTCCCAGGATATCGATGCTTCAGGCGGGATAGAGAGGGAGGTAAAAGGGGTGGAGGAGTTGCATTACTGGTCAAAGAGGATATCACAGCTGTGCTGAAGGAGGGCACGATGGAGGACTCGAGCAGTGAGGCAATATGGGCAGAATTCAGAAATAGGAAGGGTGCGGTAACAATGTTGGGGCTGTACTACAGGCCTCCCAACAGCGAGCGTGAGATAGAGGTACAAATATGTAAACAGATTATGGAAAGATGTAGGAGCAACAGGGTGGTGGTGATAGGAGATTTTAATTTTCCCAACATTGACTGGGATTCACTTAGTGTTAGAGGTCTAGATGGAGCAGAATTTGTAAGGAGCATCCAGGAGGGTTTTCTGGAGCAGTATGTAAATAGTCCAACTCGGGAAGGGGCCATACTGGACCTGGTTTTGGGGAATGAGCCCGGCCAGGTGGTTGAAGTTTCAATAGGGGACTACTTTGGGAATAGTGATCACAATTCCGTAAGTTTTAGAATACTCATGGACAAAGACGAGAGTGGTCCTAAAGGAAGAGTGCTAAATTGGGGGAAGGCCAACTATACCAAAATTCGGCAGGAGCTGGGGAATGTAGATTGGGAGCAGCTGTTTGAAGGTAAATCCACATTTGATATGTGGGAGGCTTTTAAAGAGAGGTTGATTAGCGTGCAGGAGAGACATGTTCCTGTGAAAATGAGGGATAGAAATGGCAAGATTAGGGAACCATGGATGACAGGTGAAATTGTGAAACTAGCTAAGAGGAAAAAGGAAGCATACATAAGGTCTAGGAGGCTGAAGAAAGATGAAGCTTTGGAAGAATATCGGGAATGTAGGACCAATCTGAAACGAGGAATTAAGAGGGCTAAAAGGGGTCATGAAATATCGTTAGCAAACAGGGTTAAGGAAAATCCCAAAGCCTTTTATTCATATATAAGGAGCAAGAGGGTAACTAGAGAAAGGATTGGCCCACTCAAGGACAAAGGAGGAAAGTTATGCGTGGAGTCAGAGAAAATGGGTGAGATTCTAAACGAGTACTTTGCATCGCTATTCACCGAGGAGAGGGACATGACGGATGTTGAGGTTAGGGACAGATGTTTGATTACTCTAGGTCAAGTCGGCATAAGGAGGGAGGAAGTGTTGGGTATTCTAAAAGGCATTAAGGTGGACAAGTCCCCAGGTCCGGATGGGATCTATCCCAGGTTACTGAGGGAAGCGAGAGAGGAAATAGCTGGGGCCTTAACAGATATCTTTGCAGCATCCTTAAACACGGGTGAGGTCCTGGAGGACTGGAGAATTGCTAATGTTGTCCCCTTGTTTAAGAAGGGTAGCAGGGATAATCCAGGTAATTATAGACCGGTGAGCCTAACGTCAGTGGTAGGGAAGCTGCTGGAGAAGATACTGAGGGATAGGATCTATTCCCATTTGGAAGAAAATGGGCTTATCAGTGATAGGCAACATGGTTTTGTGCAGGGAAGGTCATGTCTTCCCAACTTAATAGAATTTTTTGAGGAAGTGACAAAGTTGATTGATGAGGGAAGGGCTGTAGATATCATATACATGGACTTCAGTAAGGCGTTTGATAAGGTTCCCCATGGTAGGCTGATGGAGAAAGTGAAGTCGCATGGGGTCCAAGGTGTATTAGCTGGATGGATAAAGAACTGGCTGAGCAACAGGAGACAGAGAGTAGCAGTGGAAGGGAGTTTCTCAAAATGGAGACGTGTGACCAGTGGTGTTCCACAGGGATCCGTGCTGGGACCACTGTTGTTTGTGATATACATAAATGATTTGGAGGAAAGTATAGGTGGTCTGATTAGCAAGTTTGCAGACGACACTAAGATTGGTGGAGTAGCAGATAGTGAAGGGGACTGTCAGAGAATACAGCAGAATATAGATAGATTGGAGAGTTGGGCAGAGAAATGGCAGATGGAGTTCAATCAGGGCAAATGCGAGGTGATGCATTTTGGAAGATCCAATTCAAGAGTGAACTATACAGTAAATGGAAAAGTCCTGGGGAAAATTCATGTACAGAGAGATTTGGGTGTTCAGGTCCATTGTTCACTGAAGGTGGCAACGCAGGTCAATAGAGTGGTCAAGAAGGCATATGGCATGCTTTCCTTCATCGGACGGGGTATTGAGTACAAGGGTTGGCAGGTCATGTTACAGTTGTATAAGACTTTGGTTCGGCCACATTTGGAATACTGCGTGCAGTTCTGGTCGCCACATTACCAAAAGGATGTAGATGCTTTGGAGAGGGTGCAGAGGAGGTTCACCAGGATGTTGCCTGGTATGGAGGGTGCTAGCTATGAAGAGAGGTTGAGTAGATTAGGATTATTTTCATTAGAAAGACGGAGGTTGAGGGGAGATCTGGTTGAGGTGTACAAAATCATGAGAGGTATAGACAGGGTGGATAGCAAGAAGCTTTTTCCCAGAGTGGGGGATTCAATTACTAGGGGTCACGAGTTCAAAGTGAGAGGGGAAAAGTTTAGGGGGGATATGCGTTGAAAGTTCTTTACGCAGAGGGTGGTGGGTGCCTGGAACGCGTTGCCAGCGGAGGTGGTAGACGCGGGCACGTAAGATGTATCTAGACAGATACATGAATGGGCAGGAAGCAAAGAAATACAGACCCTTAGAAAATAGGCGACAGGTTTAGATAGAGGATCTGGATCGGCGCAGGCTTGGAGGGCCGAAGGGCCTGTTCCTGTGCTGTAATTTTCTTTGTTCTTTGTGTTAAGTGGACCAAGGAATAGTCCTTTGTTTCTCCAAGCACTGTCTGTTAGTATGCAAATGTCCTTCCAGCCACGTGTCTGGTGATTTTTTTTTTAACAAGTCCTTTCTTCACTCCAGCAACAGTTTAAAATCAATGTTCATATGACAAAATGAATATGTCTCATTCTTGGCTGGTGGGGGTCTGCATGACAATATCGTAGTAGTGTTTAAGAGTTTAATTTTTCTAATAAACAGTTAAATTTGTTGATCTAAAGACATCTGGTTCGGTTCACCTCATTCAAAGAGCAAGGAACAATACAGCACAGGAACAGGCCATTCAGCCCTCCAAGCCTGCGCCGATCTTGATGCCTGTCTAAACTAAAACCTTCTGCACTTCCAGGGTCCGTATCCCTCTATTCCCACCCTATTCATGTATTTGTCAAGATGCCTCTTAAATGTCGCTATCGTACCTACTTCCACCACCTCCCCCGGCAGCAAGTTGCAGGCACTCACCACCCTCTGTGTAAAAAAACTTGCCTCGCACATCCCCTCTAAACTTTGCCCCCTAGTAACTGACTCTTCCACCCTGGGAAAAAGCTTCTGACTATCCACTCTGTCCATGCCACTCTCAACTTTGTAAACCTCTATCATGTCGCCCTTCCACCTCCGTCATTCCAGTGAAAACAATCCGAGTTTATCCAACCTCTCCTCTTAGCTAATACCCTCCAGACAAGGCAACATCCTGGTAAACCTCTTCTGTACCCTCTTCAAAGCCTCCACATCCTTCTGGTAGTGTGGCGACCAGAATTGTATGCAATATTCCAAGTGGGGCCTAACTAAGGTTCTGTACAGCTGCAGCGTGACTTTCCAATTTTTATACTTGATGCCCCGAAAAATGAAGGCAAGCATGCCGTATGCCTTCTTGACTATCTTATCCACCTGTGTTGCCACTTTCAGGGGTTAATAGATTAATGAATTTGGCTGTGGTTTTCTTTAATTTGGAAAGTTTAAAATATGTTAGCCGATCCATGGAGGGACAGGACTGAATCGACAGTGTGTTTCTCCCACCGCAATCAGAACCATATATTTTGATTGGGGGCTTTGTTTTGAGCGGTTGGTCGTAACCTATTAATTGGGGGCTTGCTGGAGATTGAATCATATTTCATTCAGTGGGTCACATCTGGGATCAGAATCAGACTAATTTGGAGGGCTCACATTTGGAATCATATTAACTACTCGTCTCTGGGATAACATATTTAAATTGGGGGTCTTGCATTTGGCATCATATTTAATCACTCTCGCGTCTGGGATCATAGTAATTGGAAACTCGCTTGTTGGGATCTAAATGAACACCAATTACAAAGAAATAAAAGAACCAGGTCTGTTGTATAATAAGGTACAGTCTATACCATTGTAATGGCATTAGTAGTTGCAGCAGAGTTTTTGGGAAAGTAGAATGTTTCCTTGAGTGACTTAATAACTTTAACTAAGAGCAAATTAAAAGAATTGGCAGTGAAATTGGGGTTGGAATTGAAATTAGGCACCAAAAATGCAGAGATAATTGACATAATAGCCAATCATCTGGAATTAGTAGATGATGATGAAGGGCAATACGAGGAACAAGCAGGCAGGAGGTCCGAAAGTGATGCAGTGGTATTGGTTAGGATTCAGTTAGAAACAAAAAAAACTTGAGGTGGCAAAAGAA
This sequence comes from Heterodontus francisci, assembly GCF_036365525.1. NCBI lineage: Eukaryota > Metazoa > Chordata > Chondrichthyes > Heterodontiformes > Heterodontidae > Heterodontus > Heterodontus francisci. Next base: position 62,103,589 of record NC_090397.1, on the reverse strand, counting down.
TTAAGAAAACTTGAATTGGAAAAAGAGGAAAGGGAAAAAGAAAAAGCAATAGCAATAAGAAAACTTGAATTGGAGGAAAGGGAGAAAGGGAGAGCATTTCGGAGAGAAAGTGAAAGAGAAGAGGGAATTTAAGTTAGAAGACAACAGGGTAGTCTTGAATCCAGGGAAAATTCAGGTCAGGAAGAATTTGAATTTAGCTCAGGACCCAGCGAGAAGTTGTTTACAGTTATAAAGGCTCTTCCTAAGTTTGAGGAAAGGGACGTAGAAGCATTTTTCATATCTTTTGAAAAAATAGCCAAACGGATGAAATGGCCGAAAGCAAGCTGGACATTGCTTATACAGGGAAGGTTGGTAGACAGAGTTCATGAAGCTTATGCCATGCTTCCTGAAGAGGCTTCTGCAGATTATGAGATGGCAAAAAAGGCTATTCTCACTGTGTACGAGTTAGTCCCTGAAGCTTACCGTCAGATGTTTAGGAACTTACGGAGATTGGCTCGGCAGACATATTTAGAATTTAAGGGTGAAACAAATTACTTTTGACCTTTGGATACGGGCATTGAAATAGAAACCACATATGAGAACCTTCAAGAATTAATTCTGAGTTTAAAAACTCCATTTCTTTAGTAGTGAGAACTCATATAGATAACATGAAAGTTTTGAAAGCTAGGCAAGCAGCCGAGATTACTGATGATTTTGAGCTTGTGAATAAGCCAACCTATTTTGTCCATCACCCCCATAAACATGAGAAGGATAGAAAGTGGGAGAGTGAAAGGAAGGCAAGTAGCCGGAGACAAGGAAGAACAGCTGGGAATGCCCTAGGATCACCTCCACTAGTCAGAAAGGAAGGTGCTGAGGGTAGAAGTGAGATTCACAAGCCAAAGTGTTATCATTGGCACAAAACGGGTTATCTTCGTTCAGAGTGCTGGAAATTGTGAGGTAAACCCATAGGACTTGTTGAGGTACACAAAGCTAGTGCAGAGGAAAAAACTCAGAGTGTAGCAGACCAGGCTATAGCTTTAACGACAGCTATGAAACCAGATACTAAAACTAAAAGGAGTGTAGAGGTTAATAATAAAATACTTGAGAGTTATAATGAATCTTTGTCAAAGGGGAGAGTAACTGTGTATCCTGTAAGTGAGGCAGGAAAACCCATTATACTCAAGGACACAGGAGCAACCCAATCACTCTTGCTGGGGAAAGATATAAGGTTTCCACCAGAGAGCACCTTGAACACTAAAGTTTTTGTTAATGGAATTGGTGGAGAGTATATACCCATACCTTCATATAATGTATGCCTAGACAGTGACTTAATATCTGGGATAATAACTGTAGGTGGTGTCCACAGTTTGCCGTAAAGGGAATTGATCTACTCCTAGGAAAGGATTTGGCTGGATCTAAAGTACCAGTTTCTCCTATAGTTAGAGGAACCAATTGAAATTAAGGAAACGGAGCAATTAGAGGAACAAGTTCCGGGAATATTTCCTGCATCTGTAGTCACCCGAGCAATGGCTAAACAGGATTCATTGTTGGAGGTAAAAGGGGCACCACAAATAGATAATCAGGCATCTGAAACCTTATTTGGGGATTTAGATAATCCAAATGAGATGTTTAACAGATCGTCTATCATTGCAGCACAGCAAGCTGATCCAGAGATATACCTAATAGCAGACAGCTCTGTCAGAAGCTGAAGTGAAAGGAGTTCCGGAAGGCTATTATATGGCAAACGGGGTTTTGAGGAGGAAATGGAGACTGCCTCATAGACCTGCCGCTGAAGACGGGACAGTTATTGAACAGATAGTGGTGCCACCTACATATCGCCATGGATTATTATGGTTGGCACATGACATTCCTTTTGCAGGACATAGGGGAATTCGGAACACCAAATCACACAGAAGCCAACATGATTACTGGCCAGCTCTGACAAAGGATGAGACACAATTTTGCAGGACATGCCATACTTGTTAAATGGTGGGAAAACCACAACCTACCATAAAACCCGGGGATGAAGTATTAGTGTTGTTACCATCACAGGGAGAACCATTAAAAGCACGGTTCAGTGGCCTACATAGAGTGATCAAAAGAGTGGGTAAGGTAGATTGACACCCCTGCAATATTACCGCAGGGAGGAGGATAAGCCAGTACAAGTATGTCAGGTAATCGGGACTCTTGAGAAAGAAACGAATTGTGAGGATGAGGCAGAAGCAGGCCTAGAAAATTCTCAGATTGAACCTCCAACTGTCAGATTAGCGAATACAGAATGGCTAGGAAAATTAGACAATATGCTGTTGCACAGAGGCAAAACAGCATAAAAACCTAACCAGGCTTTTCACAATGTTTCAAAAAGTTTGTAGGGATAAGCCAGGATGTACAACCTTAGCCACACATTTTTTTTTCCAGAGATACAGCACTGAAACAGGCCCTTCGGCCCGAGTCTGTGCCGAACATCAACCGCCCATTTATACTAATCCTACATTAACCCCATATTCCTACCACATCCCCACCTTCCCTCAATTCCCCTACCTATACTAGGGACAATTTATAATGGCCAATTTACCTACCAACCTGCAAGTCTTTAGCTGTGGGAGGAAACCGAAGCACCCGGCAAAAACCCACGCAGTCACAGGGAGAACTTGCAAACTCCGCACAGGCAGTATCCAGAATCGAACCCGGGTCGCTGGAGCTGTCAGGCTGCGGTGCTAACCACTGCACCACCATGATATGGATATAGGGGGAACAATTCCTTTAAAACAGCAACCTTGTTGCTTGGATCCAGACAGACAGGCCCAAGTAGAAGCAGAGGTACAATGCATGCTGAAGGGCAGCTTAGTTGAACCTCGTCAGGACAGCTGGAATTCATAGGTGGTCTTGATACCTAAACCTGGGAGGAACAGCTCAAACTTGCATAGACAATAGAAAAGTAACTGCGGTAAGAAAGGCAGACTCCTACCCAAATTCTCATTTAAAGGACTGTATGGACAGAATGGGCAACACCATGTGCTTTAAAGAGACAGATGTGTTGGAGGGATACTATCAAATTCCTTTGACACCCCAGGGTAAGAAAAAGTCAGCTTCTGTTACACTGGACAGGATTTTCCAGTGTCAAGTGATGCCACATATGTTAAGGGGTACTCGAGCAACTTCTCAGAATAGTGAACCCAGTAGTGATCAGTGCTCCTAGCTGTGTAGTTCACCTGGCTGAGGTGATGGACAATAGGGACACTGGGAAGGAAACACGAAACAACTGGAAGACTAGGCTTGGAAATTTGAAATGGGTTAATTGGGACAACCTTTTTGCAAGTTTAAAGCAGAAAGTGTTGAGATGGAACTTGTTGCTGTAGTCCTAATATTTTTTTTAAAAAGTGTATAGCTGAAACTGCGGGGAAAAAAATTAGCTTTTTTTCAAATAGTTTTTTTTTACACATTGTAAGGTGATGGAAGATGTCATCAACAGTGCTAACAAGCAGCACTTGCTTAGAAATAACCTGCTCTGAGACACTCAGTTTGGGTTCCGCCAGGGCCACTCAGCACCAGACCTCATGACAGCCTTGGTTCAAATATGGACAAAACAGCTGAACTCAAGACATGAGGTGAGAGTTACTGCCCTTGCTATCAAGGCAGCATTGACCGAGTATGGCATCAAGGAGCCCTAGCAAAACTGCAGTCAATGGGAACTGGGGAAAATTCTCCACTGGTTAATCATACCTAGCACAAAAGGAAGGTGGTTGTGATTGTTGGAGGTCAATCATCTCAGCTTAGGAACATAGGAAGATAGGAACAGGAGTAGGCCATTCAGCCCCTCAAGCCTGTCCTGCCATTCAATGAGATCATGGCTGTTCTGCAGCCTAACTCCATATACCTGCCTTTGGTCCATATCCCTTAATATCTTTGCTTAATTTTAAATCTGAGAGAGATTTTTGTTAACAACTGTTCTAGCTTCAACTGCCGTTTGTGGGAGAGAGTTCCAAACCTCTACCACCCTTTGCGTGAAGAAGTGCTTCTTAACATCTCTCCTGAATGGTCTGGTTCTAATTTTTAGACTATGCCCCCTAGTTTTAGAATCTCCAACCAGTGGAAATAGTTTATCTAGCCTGTCTTTTCCTGTTAATACCTTGGACTTCAATCAAATCACCCCTTAACCTTCTAAATTCTAGCGAAAACAGGCCTAATTTGTGTAATCTCTCGTCATAACTTAACCCCTGTAGTCCAGGTATAATTCTTATAAACCTACGTTGCACTCCCTCCAAGGCCAATATATCCTTCCTAAGGTGTGGTGCCCAGAACTGCTCACAGTACTCCAAGTGGGGTCTAACCAGGGTTTTGTACAGCTGCAGCATAACCTCTGTGTCTTTATACTCCAATCCTCTGGATATAAAGGCTAGCATTCCATTAGCCTTTTTGATTATTTTCTGCACTTGCTCGTGGCGTTTTAAAACTCCAGGACATCACTGCAGGAGTTCCTCAGGGTGCAGTGTCCTAAGCTCAACCATCTTCAGCTGCTTCATCAATGACCTTCCTTCAATCGTAAGGTCAGAAGTATGTTTGCTGATGATTGCACAATGTTCAGCACCACTCGCGACTCATCAGATACTGAAGCAGTCCGTGTAGAAATGCAGCAAGACCTTGACAATATCCAGGTTTGGGCTGATAAGTAGCAAGTAACATCCGTGCCACACAAGTGCGAGGCAATGACCATCTCCAACAAGCGAGAATCTAACCATCTCCCCATGACATTCAATGGCATTACCATTGCTGAATCCCCCACTATCAACATCCTAGGGTTTACCATTGACCAGAAAGTGAACTGAAGTAGCCACATAAATACCGTGGCTACAATAGCAGGTCAGAGGCTAGAAATCCAGCGGCAAGTAACTCCTCTCCTGACTCCCCAAAGCCTGTCCACCATCTGCAAGGCACACGTAAGGAGTGTGATGGAATACTCTCCGCTTGCCTGGATGGGTGCAGCTCCAACACTATTTTTCACTGTGGCCCTGTTTGATTCTGGCCCTTGATTTCTCTGCCTATCGCTTTTATTCCCTTTACTGTCTTTTGTTCTAGTCTTCGATCCCCCCCTCCTGACTCCTTGCAAAGGTTCCCATCCCCCTGCCATTTTAGTTTAAACCCTCCCCAACCACTCTAGGAAGTTTCAATCCACCAGGGGCAGAGGTGTTATGAACCTGTAGTTTTTCTTTTCTTTTCTGGGAAGTATACAGTGTGCCTTTAAGGCTGTAAAAGGATCAGTATTTGCTTTAAGAACTAGCAAGCCTCAAATTTTCAAGATGATGCATTTTTGGTTGCCATTGGATACAACCATATGGAGAGGAACCAACCAGCTCAAAGAATGCCTCCTGGTTTCCCTGCAACAGCCATTCGGAGACCAAGGACAAAATATACAATATAATAAAAGCAAAATACTGCAGAAGCTGAACTCTAATGAAAACAAGAAGTGCTGGCAATATTTAGCAGGTCTGGCAGCATCCGTGGAGAAAGAAGCAAGGTTAATGCTTCAGGTCAGTGACCTTTCATCAGAACTGGCAACGGTTAGAAATGTAATAGGTTTTAAGCAAATAAAGTGGGGAGGGACAAAACAGAACAAAAGGGAAGGTGTTGATAGGACACAGGGTCACTCAATAACTGGCAAGGAGGTCATGGGGCAAAGGCAAAGAGTGCATTAATAGTGTGGTGAAAGACAAAGCGTTAGTGCAGAGAGGACATTGAATGACAGGATAATGATAGCCCTAACCAAAAGTACAAACACGAAAAAACATTGGACAGGCACATGGTAAAAAAAAATTGAATGAAACAAACTAAAAAATAAAGTAAAACTAAAAATAAAAAGTGGGGGGGGGGGGGGGTGCAGTCATGCGCTGACATTATTGAACTCAGGTAGGCTGTAGTGTGCCTAATCAGTAAATAAGGCGCTGTTCCTTGAGCTTGCGTTGATGTTCACTAGAACACTGCAGCACGCCCAGGCTGCGATGCGGGCATGAGAGTGGGGGTGGGGGGTAAATATACAAAATACAATGTTGCAATTATCCTTTTAGAACTGACTTCTAGTGGAGACAGACTGTTCTAACTGATGTAGTCTGTCCAGCATATACTGAAGGAAAGGAGAGCTCTCTCTCTGTTTAAACAGTATTTATTATACTCAGAATTCTGAAAAGTCAAGCCAGCTTAATTTCTTAAAAGAAAATAACCAATTACTTTAACTACTGAATTGTACTTGCCAAATTCATCACTGGAAGAGCATCACTTCAACTGGAACTAGACTACTGGCTGTCCTACTGTTGAAAAAGGTTTTTCTCCATCAGACAGTTGCGAGGACTTCAAGCAACCTTGGACTATTGCATATTCCATACTCCACTTCAGCAGGAGCATAAATCTGAAAATGACTTTTTTTAATGATTATATCTTAGTAGTGTTTAAGAGTTTAGTTTTTCTAATAAACAGTTAATTTATTGACCTAAGGATACCTGGTTCGGTTCACTTCATTCAGGGGCTAATAGATGAATCAATTTGGCTCTGGTTTTCTTTAATTTGGCAAGTTTAAAGTGATATGATGGGCAATCTGTGGAGGGATGGGACTGAATCGACAGCGCGTTTTTCCCCCACTGCAATCAGAATCATATATTTGATTGGGGGCTTTGTTTTGAGATCGTAATGAGTGATCATCTCCTGGAACTTAAGTTGATTGTCAAACAGGGTCAGATGAATTCCCCAAAATTATTTTTCCTCAAGCTGTTCTAGTTTATTTATGCCAGGGGATTACATGGCTGCTGGTGGGTGGAGAGTACTGGTGTCTTGTCTCTTTCTGATCCCTGCTGTCAAGAGGCACCCATAATCTGACTCATCACATGAAGCATCACAGATCCACTAGCAAAAGTTAGGGGGAGATTAAGTCTTGCCAGGTAGAGATGAGGCACGGGGCAAACTGGGAAGGAACTCTATGGTAAAGTTGATTTTGAAAGTAAGGTGGTAATAAAAAATCTATTATGCTTTCAGTTTGCATGTCTAAGTTGAACTAATGAGAATATAGCACAGTACAAAATACAAGAGGCAGGTCATGACGGATCTACAGTTGCAGACTTAAGTATGCAGACTTCTGGAACTCTTTGAATCCCTCCAATCAGGTTTATGCCCCACCACAATACTGAAACAGCTCTTAAAGTCACAACATCCTATGTAACTGACAATGGTAAACTATCCCTCTTTGCCCTGTCTGCAGCCTTTGACATTGTTGACCACACTACGCTGCTCCAATACCTTTCCACTGTTGAGCTGGATGGAATTGCACTCATTTGGTACCATTCTTATCTATCCACTCAGCCAAATAATCATCTGTAATGGCTACTCTTCCCTCTCTGGCACACTTATCTCTGGTGTCCAAGGATCTATCCTTGGCCCCCTCCCATTTCTCATCTACATGCTGCCCCTTGGCAACATTTGAAAATACAACATCAGTTTCCACATGTATGCTGATCACTCCCAACTCTATCTCACCACTTCTCTTGATCTCTCCACTGTCAATCATCACACTGCTTGTCCGATGTCCAGTTTTGCACAAGTAGAAATTTCCTCCAACTAAATATTGGGAAGACCAAAACCATTTGTTTGATCCCTGAAAAACTCAGTTCCCTTGCCACCGACTCCATCCCTGTCCGTGGCAATTATCTGAAGCCAAACCAGATTGTTCACAAACTTTGTCATATTTGACTCAGATGAGCTTCCTGACCACATAACTGTGCCATCACCAATACCACCCATTTGTACCTCCATAACATCACTGACCCCACCCTTGCCTCATCTATACAATTGTTACCTCCATACCCAAATATTCAACACACTCCTTGCTGGCCTCCCATCTTCCACCCTCCGTAAACCTGGTCATCAAAAGCTCTGCTGCCAGTGTCCTAACTCACACCAAGTCAGTTTCATCCATCACCCGTGCTCACTGACCAACACTTGCGCCTGGTTAAGCAACACCTCAAATTTTAAAATTCTCATCCTCGTTTTCAAAATCCTTAAATCTCCAACTTCCTCCAGCCCTACAACCTTTAATCTAGAACTGCTACATCAGCTGGCTTGTAGAAAGGGTTAGTCAAGTCCGGTGATGGGGAGAACAGTTGGTCCAGCTGCCTTACAATACTATATGGAGTCAAGTCATCCAGTGGGCCTATCTAGAGCTCAAAGCTGCCCAAGTGAAAAACAAATGAGTATCTGGCAATTCCATTTAAATATTAACTACCTGACCATTTAACTTGACAAAAAAGACGAGCATACAACAGTTAGAAAACTATTTTTTTGGGGGAAAGGAGGAAGGCCTGAAAAAACCCAAACATCTACACTAAAACCATTAAGTACAATTCTTGGTTACAATCTCTACCAATGATGTGCATCTTAGTAAGAAATTTGAACTCAAAAGTATGTGGTAGATTCAAAAAGCATACAGCAGTTTATTTGAAGACCATCCAACTTTCCAGTACAGAAGCCATTTTGTGCCAAGTGGTCATGACAGAACTTTTACGCTCTGACATTTCACTGCATTCAGTTTGATCCTTCCAAACTAACAAATTTAGGAGAAGGCATTCACATCCACCTGCTTTAAAATCGGTTCATTTGACTAAAGTTCTCAAGTTGTCTCCAATATATATTGTCTATAGCTCAGAGTTTAAAAGCGTGGTTTACTTCAACTCCATATCCGGGGTTACATTAGGGTATTCTTTACTAGGATTAGGGTCATTTCCATGAACTCTACATTCGGAGTTAACTGAATCCAAAGGAAGTTTAATAGGTGCCACCCAAATTATTTGAAGCCCCAGAAATGTAAACAAGATTAAAAATTATACAAAGTGTCTATATAGTGTTTAGAAACGGCTGGTGGTAGTTACAAGTTTTTATTGTGAAGTTGCAGTTTTACATAGAATCATTCCATCATAAAGTTAGTTGATTACACAAATGAATTTTTAACCCATTAAATGTTAGAGCTGATGTTAAAGCAGATGACAGTAAATACTTTCAGATATGGAATATTGATTTAGCATTTACATCCTTCTACATTTACAGTAATGAACGCATCTGAATTAAGTCATGGCTTCCCCAACAGCTGCCCCCCCCCACCCAATCCCATCACCCCTCTGCCAAAAACTCTGATCAAAACTTCAGACATCAGAAAATTGTCTTCTTTGGACAGCACCCCTAAGATATCAGCAAAATTTACACATGATGCTAAAGACAATTGATGGCGTTTCCATCTAGAATCAGTGCAATACTTGTCAGGATCTTGAAGACGCCATTTAAAAAATAAGCAGGCCCCACAATACAAACTTCCTTTTCTGCAGTGCTCATTAAGTTCTTTAATGACACCAAAGGTGAATCAGCCAATTAAGTACAAGATTTCAGGGGTTTACTTTGAAGGAGCTTCATTCTGTTCATCTTCTCCAAAGATATCATTCCGCTTCCGCTTCATTTCTTCAAAGTCAATCTCAACCCCCATCATCCTCCTGTAAATATCTTTAATATCATCACAAGTGGTCTCAAAGTGGGTGGTTGCATCATATGTTCTCGAAATGAAAATCTGTTAAATATCAAAAGTAACCAATTAATACAGAAGCAACCTTTCCTCAAGGTTGACCATCAGCTATGCAGAATCAATTTTCCAAACTACAGAGCACCTCTCCAATTATCCAGTTGTCATATCTGGTTTAACTGATAACCTATTTGATTGGAGCCAGGGCATCTCTACCAATGGCCTCTCTTCCCATCCATTACCACCACCTCAGGAGACACCTCACCCCAAACAATCTAATCTTGGTCCCCCGACTTTTCATCCACACCCTACCCCTTGGCAACATTAGCCACAGACAGAGGGTCAGCTTCTACAGATTCAAAGTCTGTAGCTGTTAATCTGGTCAAATTATTCCCTCAGTTACCTTTCGTGCCTTTGCCCCTATAAACATTTACTCTTCCCCCTCCCTAGTTCTCCTCCCTGGTTATGGTTAGGTCAGAGATCAGCATGATCTCACTGTATGGTGGAAAAGGCTCAAGGGGCCTTGACTATGGACCCCATCTTTGCTTCAGGTCCAAGGGGCACAGATTTAAATGTACATGGTGCATAACTGGTTCAGTCATTAATGCCAGAGCTAGCTGGACCACATCAACCACCAAGTCCTATTTGTCCTCAACCAAGGGTGCTCACTGCTCAGATCATCCCAAATGCAAAGATATCCCCCGGCTTTTTTTTTTACTACTTCCAACGGTCTCCTTAAAGCTCTCTCCCCTACCCCTTCAACCTCAACGTGCAAGACGTTCAATACTTTTGTTACCAAGATTGAGACCTCTTGTTCAGCTACCTCTGCCAGCCACATTTTCCCCTTCTCCACCAAGCCAAGGTTCCTCCATTGCCCTATCTTGAACCCACGTCTTCCTTTCATTTCTCATTAATCTCCTCTCATGCCCTCAGTTCATCTTCACTATGGCACCCACCTTGTGCTAATGATCCCATTCCCACTAAACTGCTGTCCACCCAGCTTCCCTTCAAGACCCCCATGCCAGCTGGTATTGTAAATGGTGGTCTCTTCTCAGGTACAGCTTTCCTCCCTTTCAAAAGTCCCAACATCCTCTCACAAAAACACATCTTGGAACTCAGGAAAACCAACGTTTCATCGCCAGCCTCTCTTTTCTCTCAAGTCAGTGAACATGTTGCCTCCCAAATTTGGCCCCATCTTTCCCAGAACTCCTGTTTTGAATCTCTCCAATCAGGTTTCGACCCCTCCACCACACAGACTGCTCCAATTGTGGGGCTTGAGCTTAATCTTCCAATTCTCTGTGCTGCCATCAGGCCAAACTGAAATCATTAGATATTTCCAGGAATGATCATGTGGTATCCACTGCTCACAGCTGCCAGAAACTATGAATCTCTATTACCAATGGCTAAATAATTTACAACTCAAGTTCTGATTCGACCAATATTTTAGTTGCAAAGAATTTATGGCATTATGTTCTTACCTGGCTTTCAACTCCCACGTCAACTGGGACATACATATCGCTGATGCAAACAAATCTGAAGAGCAAAAGTACATGATAAATTTTGCTAAAGTAATATATAAAAGATTTTAATTTGGGTCACAACTCAATCGACAGGCCCATGGTTTCAACAATGAAAATAATTTTTTTTTTTTTTAAGTTACAAGTTTCATGCATCTGATAATGGAACAGCTTTAATAGTTTAAACGGCACATACAAGATAGCCTTTTAATTTCTTTCCGGATATAAAATGCCTCAGATCCCCAAGCCTTCAGAAAAGCTGTACCAAACCAGCCATTAGAAGTCATGCCCATTCTCCCCCAACTCCTACTGAAATGGGATATGGCACAAAGGCAGGGCTCCAGTTCCAGAACTAGCACAACAGGATAAATGTCCTTTCTCTGCTCTCATTTCTCTGATTCTATGAAAGAATAATTAACTCAGATTTTACTTCCTGTAACTTCGGCTTAATTTCTGAGCATTCAGGAACTACTTCGCCATGTGCTGGCATACAAGTCAATACCAGCTCCTGATAGATGGCTATAGCCCATCTATAGCCAGCCAGCTATAGCCAAGCAAACTATATGGCCTTCTAAACTGATACCAGCCAATACCACTGCACATCTGCCATAATAGTCCTCTGTCTCACTGGGGAAGCTCACAGCAGCTCCATATGATACAAAAGCAATTGCAGCACCCACATTAGTCTGTTGACCATACCAGTGATACTGTCAAGATAAAATAAGTTTATAGGGTAAGAGAAGGCTCACGTAGAACATAAACATTGGCATGGACCATTTGGACTGAACAGCCTGTTTCTGGGCTGTAAACTTTATGTAATTCTCTGCAGCAGACAGCATCAGTGACTTGAGTTTCAGTTCAAGCTCAAACTGGTAAAAATGACAGGATTGCATTATTAATGCAAATATTTAGAAAGAATACCTTAATTCATATGCAGAGAAAAAGCTACTTTACAGAGCAGTTAATTTTAATACAATTGTTTTCCACGTTTGGGCATTTACTTTTAGTAGCAATTTCAAGACATGGGAAAGTGCTCTTTGCTGGCCTTTTCAACTTTTGCACCCAATGTCAGGGCAGCTATGCCACAGGTTTGGTGCTATCCCACAAAAGCATGTTAGAAAAACACTATTTATAGTTATAGTCTCATTCATCATTAACGCTACCAATTAATACAACAATCAAGTTTTTCTACATTGAGCTTGTCCCCAATATTAAGTGGATTGAGACTGATCACTGTTTGCTTCAGGACCATTATACCAACAAGGCTGAGCTAAGGCAAGCCTGGAGATGGTTGTTTGAAGCCCGCATACCATATATATCCAAAAGCACTTTAATGACCCGACCACCACATATATGACATGGGGATGACAGATCTCTCCTGCAAACATGTTCCCATAAAATTCTCACCAACTTGTCTATCAAAAAAATAAAGCCTCACTTTCTATAGTTTCAACTAAATATTCTCTGCCAAAATATCTAAAACAATTCAAAATATTAAAGCATACTTTTGTTCCACAGGCTCCAGAAGATCCAGTGCTGGTTGAATTTCACTTTCAGGATCATTGGTCTCCACTGTTGTGCTAATAATAGCAATGTACTTTCCTTGAGCAGCTACATTGTGTGCGTAGGATATCATGCAAATGTAGATGTCTAGGGAATGTTTAAGATTCATGCAAACAAATTCAAACAAGTCAAGTTTTCCATTATCTAAACCTCTTTGAAAGATTACAGATTTAAATGAAATATTTAATGCTCTAGAAATTTCCATTTTCAACTTGAAACTTCTTGTTCTAGGCTCTTGTAGCAAAGAGTTCTTCAAAGCTGACCTGAACCTTCCACTAAACACATCAGGGTTAGAGAGTTAGTCATTTACAGCATAGGAGGAGGCCATTCAATCCATCGAGCCCATGCCAGCTCTCTGCAGCAATCCAGTCAATCCCAATCCCCCAATCGATTCCCGCAGCCCTGCAGGTTTATTTCCTTCAAGTGCACATCCAATTTCCTTTTGAAATCAATTGTCTCTGCTTTGACCACCCTCATGGGCAGCGGGTTCCAGGTCATTACCACTTGCTGCGTAAAAATGTTATTCCTCACATTCCCCCTGCATCTCTTGCCCAGAACATTCAATCTGTGTCCCCATGTCCTTGTACCATCAGTTAATGGGAACAGTTTTTCTTGTCTAACTTATCTAAGCCCATCATAATCTTGCACACCTCGATCAAATCTCCCTTCAATCTCCATGGCTCCAGGGAGAACCAGCCCAGTTTTTCCAACCTAACCTTTTAACTAACAACCCCCAATCCCTTGGCACCTATTTGATCGCCTTTGTGGAGAACACATCAGTGCTCAACTTTGTTTACTTCCCACTGCTCTAGAAAAAAAAAGAGAAGCTTTTGCAACTCACTTCCAGAGCCATAATTAAATGCAGATCTGTGAAAGCTACTCACCAGATTTTCTGTTGACCTGATTTTGGGGAATGATAATCTGACAGGAATTTACATCAGATACGCTTTTGATGGGGTGACTCATGATGCAGATGACTCGAATCACCTGGCCAATTTTCTTCACACGGTCAGGCACATAACTGGGGTCACAGATCAGCTGCTTACAGCGGGCAATCTGCAAACAAAATGTATTTTGACTTGATCTGGCACTGTATCAGAGGTTTCAGTGCAGCAAGCTACTTGACACATTGCACCTCTGCCAGCAAGCAGTTTTACTGCCAACTTTCAAACAAGTACTCCTTTTTGTAGAAAGGCATCAATTCCTCAAACAGGATTTGTACAAACTCAATGCTGCCTTCACAAACATTCCATGGATTTTTTTTTTTTTTTGAGGATTGTTCCACTATTGAGTGAATAAACTGGGTGGTCAATTCCAAGTGCTCAAACTCAGTAAACCTACTGCTGCTTAAGGCACTTTGATCAAAACTAGCCAACAGCTCATGAAAGTCAATAATGTTAGAGATTTGACTTGACTAGTCCATTTTTCCAATAAATGCTCAAGCTCTAACATGTAGTGACCAAAGTGAAACTTCAGCATCACTGCATGAAAATATTTAGTCCCATAAAATCTGCAAATTTTCAAAAATTTTGTATCCATTAATCATTTTTATATTACACTAAGCTATATGCACAAGTTATAATGATAGTAGTAGAAATAAGCAATGGTTAACTGTTGTCCTGCACCTTCAGCTGATGGAAAATAATGCAGCTTAACAATTGAACTGTTGATATAAAAGCAAAATACTGCAGATGCTGGAAATCTGAAACAAGAAATGCTGGAAATACTCAGCAGATCTGGCAGCATCTGTGGAGAGAGAAGCAGAGTTAACGTTTCAGGTCAGTGACCCTTCAGAACTGGCAAATTGAACTGTTAACTTTCCTCAGCAGCACCCACTTGCATCTGTCTTTGGAGAGATTGAATAAATACACAGGCAAAATACAAGTACCTGGTCCGGACCACAGTGATCACCCAAGTAGAAATAGGAAAGTTTGAGTCAACTCACAAAGTAGTAGTGATCTTTCTTTCTTTGGCCGCCTTATCTCAAGAGACAATGGGTAAGCGCCTGGAGGTGGTCAGTGGTGTGTGGAGCAGCGCCTGGAGTGGCTATAAAGGCCAATTCTAGAGTGACAGGCTCTTCCACAGGTGCTGCAGAGAAAGTTGTTTGTCAGGGCTGTTGCACAGTTGGCTCTCCCCTTGCACCTCTGTCTTTTTTCCTGCCAACTGCCAAGTCTCTTCGACTCTCCACACTTTGCCCTGCCTTTATGGCTGCCCGCCAGCTCTGGCGAACGCTGGCAACTGACTCCCACGACTTGTGATCAATGTCACAGGACTTCATGTCACGTTTGCAGACGTCTTTAAGGCGGAGACATGGACGGCCGGTGGGTCTGATACCATTGGCGAGCTCGCTGTACAATGTCTCTTTGGGGATCCTGCCATCTTCCATGTGGCTCACATGGCCAGACCACATCATTTCTATCCACAGCAGACCTGAATTTGTAACACTGATAGGTGCAAGAGGCTTGAGTATCAAAAATTGATTGCATTTATACAGGCTTGAAAATATTTCAATCCTGGATAATCCCCGTTCAGCATGGTGGAAAACCAATGATTTTCAAGCTTTACTACATGGAGGGCCTCCAAACAAATATTCATACACTCCCAGAAATTCCTCCACTACGTCCGAATTATCCTCAGATTATCAGCTACCCAAAGGAAGATACTATTGTTGCAGTTTCCTTACAACATTTCAAACAAAATTGTGTTACAAATACAAATTGAACAACAACTGACCAGACAGAAGTCCTCAGCATCCCGACTCCACTGGGGTTACCATTGACCAGAAACTGAACTGGACTAGCCATATAAATACTTTGGCTACAAGAGCAGGTTAGAGGCTGGGTAAATCAGTGAGTAAGTCACCTCCAGATTCTCCAAAGCCTATCCACCATCTACAAGGCACAAGTCAGGAGTGTGATGGAATACTCTCCACTTGCCTGGATGAATGCAGCTCCAACACTCAAAAAGCTTGACACCATCCAGGACAATGCAGCCTATTTGATCAGCACCCATCCATCACCTTAAACATTCACTCCCTCCACGACCAGCACAGTGGTAGCAGCATGTACTCTGTAGAAGATGCACTGCAACAACTCATCAAGCCTCCTTTGACAGCAGTTTTCAAACCCACGACCTCTACCACCTAGAAGGACAAGGACAGCAGACACATGGGAATGCCACCACTTGTCCAAGTTGCACATCATCCTGATTTGGACCTATAATCGCCAGTACTTCACTGTCCCTAACACCTACACCAGATGGACTGCAAAGGTTCAAGGCAGCAGCTCATCACCAATTTTCAAGGGCAACTGGGGATGGGGAACAAATGCTGGCCTTTCCAGCAACACTCATATCCCATGAAATAATATAAAAATTGAACCGATGACTGAAGTAAGTGCGTAAAGGTCTCACCTCGCCCTCAGACTTGACTCCAACCACGTGTCCATTTTCCACAATTATTTCTTCAATAGGCTTGTTTAACATATAGGTCCCACCATAAATGGCACTTAACCTACAAAAGGAAAACCACCATTAAACCAGTATGTTCCTTACTTATGGATACATGAGCACAGCGTGGGCATAGTTTGTAGGTGCAATTTTTACGTAGTTTTCACAACTTCAGGTTTAAAAAAAAAAGTCCTTTGGTCTGATTCTTGAAGACAAGAATTTGGAGTTGCCCAAACACATTCCCAAATATACAAACCACATTAAAATCCAATTTGGGAATATACTCAGCCATTTGAGCTGCATAGCACTCAATTTTAGATTAACTATCTTGGCTTTTGTCTGAGTCTAAGAAACGTGTGTTTTTCCTACATTCACACTGAGTATTTAGATTCTTAAATTATAAGTTCAGATTTTTCGCCAACCTAGAAATCACAAACCACAGACACCTGAAATCCGTTATTTGCATAAAGGAATCCCTATATTGAAATCGGAGTTATATCTTAACACAAAATCTTTCACTGCACTCTGCTTGCCAGCACCACTGAACTCATAATATGGAATGGCTTTCACCTGTAAAAACAAAACTTAAAAATCACTATAAACACCCAAGTATAGAACAAGCCACGGATAGCTAGCCCATCAAGGCCACATTGCGGCCATGAAAATCACTAGACTATTTAATTTGATGGAGATGACATCGCACAGCTAAAAAAAAAAGTTTCCAAGCGAAGTGATATTTTTCCCCCAATCTTATGCATCAATCCTGAGCAGCAATATTAATATCTTGTGAAAGTACATGACGTCTATTTTCAGCTTGCGCACAGCAGAGGTTGGGCTCATGACTTAGTGTTGGTAATATGGACACAGACCTATAATCCCATTTCCTCAGGAATTATTGGGAACCTAATCCCTTTCTTTGAGATTTTCCTCCAATAGATACACTTTTGATGGTTAAATCTTAATTTGCCCAAATATACAGGGTTGGACATCTGTGCATTCTGGTACCTTGTGTGACCCACCTAATCTCCATAACCATTGAGGAGAATGTAGAAAACACTTGTCTGTCCAGATGAGTTGAGCCAATAATTAAGAATCTAAATATTCAGTGTGAATATAGGGAAAACACACGTTTCTTTAACAATCTTGGCTTTTGTCAGAGGTTATCTAAAGCGAGTGCCATGAAACACAATGGACATGGCTCAAACGGCTGAGTATATTCCCAAATTAGGAGAATTTAACGTGGCTTGTATATTTGGGAACGTGTTTGGACAACTCAAATATTCTCGTCTTCATTTTTTTTTTATAAAAAAAGGATTTAAAAAATTCAGTGGGTTCTTCAAGCTTTAATCATAAAGGTACAAGATTTATAACCAAGTGCAATTAACAGATTTGAGGAGTTTTAAATAAACAGAAATTATACACATCCTGTTTAAAACCTCCAGCTGAAACTTTACAAAATAAATTAACATTGGCTCCACTCATTTGGACAGACAAGTGTTTGATACATTCTCCTCAATTGTTATGGAGATTAGATGGGCCACACAAGGTACCAGAATGCACAAATGTCCAACCCTGTAAGTTTGGGCAAATTAAGACTTAGTCATCAAAAATGTATCTATTAGAGAAAAACATCACAGAAAGGGACGAGGTTCCCAATAATTCCTGAGGAAATGGGATTATAGGCCTGTGTCCACATTACCAACACTACGTTATGAGCCCAACCTCAGTACAATGCTCAAGCTGAAAAGAGAGGTCAGGTACTTTCACAAAAGATAGGGACAATCTGAGGAGTCATGCCTGGCTGTGGGCAGATGAGCAGCAATGGAAAAGGTCTCCGAGATAAAGGTCTGCTACCCGAACCAGACGGTAAGTGATTCTAATATTAATTTATTATTTGGACTTTAAAGGTGGTTTTTTTTATAGTTATTTTAAGATTGTGCAGGTAAGGAACAAAGTGAAAAATGGAAGGTAGGTTAACTGATGGTTGGGTTGGGTGTCGGAAAAATGGAAGGACTCGGGCCGGGTCGAGTCTCATCTGCAGACTTGAGCAGGCCTCTACTCAGAGATTCCCATGCACATAGGATCTGAGATAGCCTGACAAACTAGAAAACTATAAAATTCTATATCTACATTTTTTTTATACTTCAAAAGATATACAATTCAAATCCGTGATCAAGAGTTCATTACAAGAGTTTTCCAGCGTAGAGTCAGGAGGAAAAAAATACCCCAATCTAACTTGTGTATTTCATACTGGATTTATTTCCTTGCCAAAGGCATAAATCTGTCAACAGTCCATTCTCTATTTAAAAGAATATTTGCTCATTTATAATAATTCTCACCTGGCAAAGCCCTGAGGCAACTCTCCAAGGCCATAAAGAGGGTAAAGATATGGACTTTTCCCATAGCGGACCAGTGATTCACTGTAAAGCTTAATTCTGCTTAATGCCTCAAGGCAAGGTTGGTCAAGGTAGCTGAAAGGAATAAAAAGATTTCAATGTAACTGGTTATTCATTTTTCTAAACAAGTTAGAGCACTGACAGGATCATGCTGCAGCCAGTGTTGAGCATGTACCATACCAGCCAGTTCATGATCTGTCAAATAAAGAGGAAGCAAAATGGCGCCCACTGCTTCTCCTAAAAGGCCCAGAGAAAGAAGGAAAACAAATGTCATTGCCTCACATCTCAGATACCCGGGAAACAAACCACGTTGATACCATGAAAAGGTGAGACCTACAGAGTGAACTACTCTGGTTAGACATCTTTAAGTGAGGATAGAAATCCATTAATATTGTGCTGCAGACCACCAGATCAGCATAAAGTGGACTATATTGTTCTATGAAGACACAGAGCATATAGGAATAAAAGTAATGCATGACTTCAATCAAATATACATTGGGAAAACCCAAGTAGCATAGACTCAGATTTAGTAAATACAATGCACGAATGCTCCATAACCTACTGCATCAAGGAAGCAATTAGAGGCAGATGTCACCCTGACCTGGTATTTGTTAATGCTCAAGAATTGGAGGTATTAGAGGTGACAATTTAACATGATATGGGAGTCTAAATTTTTTTTTTTTAAGACCAGGAGACAGGTACATAGCTCTTTAAAAAAAAAAGGACTACATTCAATTAAATGAGGAAACAAAACAGATTGAGGAAGGCTGTTTGACAACACTTCAGTAGTGACCAAGTAGAAGATTTATATAATGCTGAGCATGCAGGATAAATAGTGAAAATGAACAAACTAAGACTAAACAAAAACCCAAGTGGATTAACAAATTAACGATATACAAATTACAGGGAAAAAAAAAATGCTTTCACTGGTATGAATATAAAAATGCAAACATTTAAAGGGTGATCAGAGAGGCAGAAATCCCATATGGTATTTATATACATATAAAATATATATGCTAGACAGAAGCACTCACTCATCAGTCCTGTACAAGGCTAGAGCATGGCCTGTGAAGTCAATGACATCCTTCCCCAAGCTAAATTTCTCATATACATTCTTCATAGTTGTTTTCTTAGGATCGATGCCATTCCAAGTTGAGGGATCATTTTCATCGTAAGTGGAAATGTGGTGTAAAAGCCTCCTAAATCGATTTTTTTCCATAAAGCCCAACAAACCTAAGAAAAAGCAACATTAATTTACAGTGCAGCTCATGAAACACTGGTTACAAGAAGAACCTAATACTGTTAACAATACTGATTCTATTACAGGAAATAGAATTGTCTTTCACTCATTTATGGTGCTCCTAAAGACTGTAGGAAACCTTCTATTCAGTTTCTTTCCCTTTAGCACAAATGGCCTACATATTTTACAGTATTACAAAGATACAATAGTGTCATTAAACATATCAAAACACTATCTGAACAGAAGCAAATCCGTATGTCTGTGGGATATCCAATTCATTAGCTTGAATGCTCCTGCACTACCATGACCAGTGATAGATCTGAAACATCTGGCCTTATGCTTCTCAAGATGCTCTTGTCTTGGACAGAATTCAAGTTTGGAAACCTATCAATAGCAGTTTTTTCCCCCATAGTTCAAAGGGTCTATCTTTGGCCTCCTTATCTCGAGAGACAATGGATACGCGCCTGGAGGTGGTCAGTGGTTTGTGAAGCAGCGCCTGGAGTGGCTATAAAGGCCAATTCTAGAGTGACAGGCTCTTCCACAGGTGCTGCAGAGAAAGTTGTTTGTCGGGGCTGTTACACAGTTGGCTCTCCCCTTGCGCCTCTGTCTTTTTTCCTGCCAACTGCTAAGTCTCTTCGACTCGCCACATTTTAGCCCCGTCTTTATGGTTGCCCGCCAGCTCTGGCGAACGCTGGCAACTGACTCCCACGACTTGTGATCAATGTCACAGGATTTCATGTCGCGTTTGCAGACGTTTTTAAAGCGGAGACATGGACGGCCGGTGGGTCTGATACCAGTGGCGAGCGCACTGTACAATGTGTCTTTGGGGATCCTGCCATCTTCCATGCGGCTCACATGGCCAAGCCATCTCAAGCGCCGCTGACTCAGTAGGGTGTACAAGCTGGGGATGTTGGCCGCCTCGAGGACTTCTGTGTTGGAGATACGGTCCTGCCACCTGATGCCAAGTATTCTCCGGAGGCAGCGAAGATGGAATGAATTGAGACGTCGCTCTTGGCTGACATACGTTGTCCAGGCCTCGCTGCCATAGAGCAAGGTACTGAGGACACAGACCTGATACACTCGGACTTTTGTGCTCCATGTCAGTGCGCCATTTTCCCACTCTCTCTTGGCCAGTCTGGACATAGCAGTGGAAGCCTTTCCCATGCGCTTGTTGATTTCTGCATCTAGAGACAAGTTACTGGTGATAGTTGAGCCTAGGTCGGTGAACTCTTGAACCACTTCCAGAGCGTGGTCGCCAATATTGATGGATGGAGCATTTCTGACGTCCTGCCCCATGATGTTCATTTCTTGAGGCTGATGGTTAGGCCAAATTCATTGCAGGCAGCCGCAAACCTGTCGATGAGACTCTACAGGCACTCTTCAGTGTGAGATGTTAAAGCAGCATCGTCTGCAAAGAGGAGTTCCCTGATGAGGACTTTCCGTACTTTGCACTTCACTCTTAGACGGGCAAGGTTTTCCCCCCACAGCTCAAAGGGTACATGGTAAAAATTAACCTGGTTGTTATTTTGCCCAGGAAAGTCCAATGACGACAATGGGTTTATACCTGTTTTTAAGTACAGATGGCCATAAGGATTTATCGGAAACAGAGCTCGGTCAAGGAGACTGCGGCACAAATTTTGCCAAATTAACAAGACAATCTGCTGACAGATTAAGTAGTTATATACAGGAAGTAGTGTAGTAGAAGGGCACAAAGTGTACTCTGGGTACAGGACTTCAATGTCCATCACCAAGAAAGAGGTGCCAACCTGAAGCTACAAGACTATACTCATCCTAAACAGCAGAAGCAGCACGCTTATAGTCAGAGCTAAGCCATCCCACTACCAACGGATTCGATCAAAGCTCTGCAGTCCAGCCACATCCAGTCATGAATGATGGTGCACAATTAAACAAATTACTGGAGAAGAGGCACCACAACCCCATCCTCAATGATGGGAGAGCCCAACACGTCAGCAAGACAAGGCTGAAGCATTTGAAACAACCTTCAGCCAGAAGTATTTGTAGCCGCTAGGCATTTCAATTGGATTAGTTTTACTTCATTTTTGAGATTAGACACAATGGCAGAAAAAAGTGTTACCCATGGGTAATAATGTATCTAAAATTACAGATACTCTTTCTCAACCACCACCACCCCTTTTTATTTCCTACTCACTGGATGCCAAGGCTTCCGCTTCAGTAGATGGGACCTTGTAGATTTTGCCTTTTTTGTAAACATAGCTGCCTTCAATGACCTTAAACTCAAGGTACCGGGTGACTTCAGTATACAGTAGCATCTTCACAAGTTGACCTGCAAACAAAGGATTACACTTTAAGAATGCATGCCAGTACACTTGTCTTAATTGAAATATATCAAAAAGCGCTGCAGGCATCAATATAGAAAAAGAGAGAGAGGGGGTGAAACACAATCGTAAAAAAGTGGGGTGGGAAGGGCAAGCTGGAAAACAAAAAAAGTGAGGAAAGAATTGCATTTATATAGTGCTTTTCATGACCTCAGGGCATCCCTGACTAACTATCAGCCTAGATTGTTAGCTGATGTCTCGGGTAAAGAGCCTGGACCTCAGAGCTTCTGAATTGGAGGCAAGTGTCAGCCTGGTGGTAGCACATGCCATACATACAACAACTCTGTTTCTTCTACTGTGCATTTACACCATTCCCATAATTACACGCCAATCTACACACTCCAGCATACGGCCATATGAACCTGCTTTACCTGCCATTACTTAGGGTAGCACTAACGCATGCTATAATTAGCATGAACACCCATTGTTTTTAGGGGAGGGTGCAGGATTGTACGGAGCACAAAAGCAACAACTCACATGAACGGTTACTTGGTTGACATATCAGGAGGGCAACATGTGGGGATAGGGGTGGTATTAGCGAGAGAAACATTGTTCTTGTGTTCTCTGCCTCAAGGCAACTGTTAGCTCAATACCTCACTGAGGTGGCTTCCTGAAGAGCTCCACCTATCATATTTGGAAGGATATGCATACACATCAGACACAAGTACCTCGCTGCAGGTTCATTTGGAGAACAATGCTTTTTTAAACAAAAAAAACACTTTTGTTATTAAACAATCAAGGTTCAAATGTTTATCGCCATGAACTACCACAAAACTACTGCACTCTCAAACTTATTGTTTCACCTCCTGAATCATATAGGCAGTTCGTCCCATAGGTTATACACCAAATATTTCAAAAAGGCATTTCCCTACCATTTGCCATAAGAAACTTTGGAATCAGGTCCACATTCCAGTCTCTTCCCCTGCCCAAGGATTCTGGTGGTGAACCAGGAAGATTAAATCTTTTGTACAGCTGAAAAACAGCATTGATTTACAATATTGTAAGTAGAATGTATATAGATTTTTAAGCATTTCTGTAACAAAATCAGATGCACAAAAACCAGGACAGCAAATTCATATCAGCTTCTGTGTAGATGGTCTACGGCAGCATTATTCATTTTTGCCAAGGCTAAAATCTCAAATCAGTATTTTGAGGGCAACTCTCAGGAATGCTACCAAACGCAGCTGTTGGAACTAGTGCCAGCCGTTACAATTCCTTACTGACCTCTTGATGTCAGTTGCATTAATCTGAATAGTTAGCCAAATATTGCCCACAGGAAGTGAAAAGTGACAGGATCATAGTTCTATTTTAATGGATTATTTTTGATTTGCTGTATAGATAACTGGAATTTCCCCATTTGTTGCTAAAAACAAGGAAAGACGAAAGAACATATTGAAGTGACAGCTTAGTCAACATTCCATGACTGGGCAATTTGTGCACTGAATTCCATATGAACATATATAGGAGCAGAACGACATATGAATTCGGAGCAGTAGGCCATTGGGGCCCCTTGAGCCTGCTCTGCCATTTGATAAGATCATGGCTGATCTGAATGTGGCCTCAAACCCACTTTCCTGTCTGCCCTGACTCCCTTGTCTATCAACACTATAACTCAGCCTTGAATATATTCAATGACCAGGCTCTACTGCTCGGAGGGAGCGAATTCCACAGACTAACGACCCCAAGAGAAAAAAATTCTCATGTCCGTCTTAAATGGGAGACTTCTAATTTATTTTTCTAAAGCGGTCCCTAGTTCTAGTCTCATTCATAAGTGGAAACATCCTTCCAGCAACCACCCTGTCACGTTCCCTCCAAGAACGCATGGGTTCGTAAGTTAACCACGGTCCACCGGTGAAGAGGTGGGTCACAAATGCCACCCAGAGCGTATGAACAGCTATGCTGGTGGAAGAAAATTACTTCCATTTATGATACTTTTCATTCTTTCTTGAAGCAAAGCATCTTATCTAGGCAAATTAGGAAGTTATTTTATGCCAGCATTGTCCACAAGCCATAAGTCAGTCAACCTGTTTTTGGGGTTGCTGGTCCAGGGGATAGTGTTGGTGGCAACATGGATCTTTAACTACTACATGAACCACTACAATAGGAGGCAATACGGTAGTTTTAACATAACAAAGAATTGCATTTCCAACAAGGTATTTTCTCAGAACTGCACAGAAGTGTCAGTGCCTGGTGTGGGGATCTAACCTACAAGCTTCTGGCCTTGACATTGAACAGTTTGAAGTTAGTTGCACAGCCTGGTTATTTTGCATTTTGGGGCATAAGTAAACAAAATCTATTCATTCAGAACCAGAAACTAAAGTCCCAGACTCACTATAAGCAAGGTGAACACTAGATATCCATACCCAGTATAAACAGGGTGATCAAGATTCTCTCAAAACCTATTTAATTAGCTATAATTTCCTCTGCCCCAATGTATTCCATTTCATACTAACAGGAACATATGCAATTCGTTTAACTTGGTGAATGATCAAACTAATTAATAAATATTTCTGACAGGCCGATCCCAATAAGCATACTGCCTGAGAGAAATCAGAATCCAAGATACTTATATCTAGAGGAGAACAGGCCATGTAGTTGGTGAGACAAGATCAACTCTAAACATTACCATAGTTTTTTTTTAAAAAAAGGACAAATTGAAAGCGTTGAGGTATAAAAAGATCAGATTTCGTGATTGCATACATTTGATGCTAAGTGAAGGAAGGAAGCAAGCAGTTCTTTATTACTTACATCATCCAGGGGTGTTATAGATGCACTTTCACCTCCATAGTACGAGTTGCGATCCATGTGAAGGACCTTCTTCCCTTTCACAGACATTATACCAGAAAGGATGCATTCCTGTCAGAATTTTAAATAAAAGTCAGAACCCAGATAATTCAGAAGAAGCTATTTGAACTGTTGGATCAGTCACAAAATTCCTTACTGGAAAACAGCACAATACTGCAAGACATATTCCATGTAGCATTATTGAGTTAAAAATTTATAGATAACCCAACTGTATAAATTAAATCCGATGATATGGCAATCCCCACACTGTATTGCAGAAAGTCATAAATTGCAATCTAATTAGGCTGTAGAATGAAAGAATGACATAATTTCCACATGTTCACAAAAATATTTGGAAAACTGTTGCAAGTTATTAATGCAAATTGCATTATTTAGCCAGGATAATTCCAGGACCAGCCTTTAGGAGAGAAGCTGAGCTGTAATTCAGATTCTCAAGAGAAAAAAAACGTTAGCCAGGGAAGCAAGAAACAAGCTGTAATCCAAAATAATCTCAAATATTTAACCTCTCGAGCTATTTATACAACTACTACAAAAGTAACTTCTTCCACAATTCAACACTGCAGAATTTGATTTCTCCACCCTCCCGCAAACTTGAGCAGTGAGCATTCAAATATGTCAATATATAGCGACAGCATAAATCCCAGTGAGAATGAAGATGGGGAAATTTTCCCCCAATCATGTCTGAAGACAGCACAGCTGTCAAAGGACTGGGATTAATTTTACATCTACATGTTACAACCAGGCGAGAAACGTGTCTAGAGGTTCCTCTCAGCCTTCACCTGGTCTTACTGTAACAGGATTTAATTTTAAACACAACATGTTTTTAGCTCCCCCTTGGTGGATCCTCAGTCACCGCTTTCCAAATATAAGGCAAAGAAACCAGCACAAACAGGCTCTCTTAGGTTTAAAGAGATGAGATTTATTACACGTGACCTTTAATTTGGTTGACGTCTACGGATACACAAAGCACTCACGCTAGCACGTATACACAATACACACATGCAAATAGTGACAGAAAAGAGAAGAAAAATTAAGTGGAAAAATTTGATGCAATATCTGAAGAGTTTTTGTTAGTTCTTGGGGCTCTGTAGAGTCCTTGATTGTAGGTACATCTTGCTTTTCGTTGGGGCCCAGTATTCTTAAATAAAAGCAAAATACGGCAGATGCTGGAAATCTGAAATAAAAACAAGAAATGCTGGAACCACTCAGCAGGTCTGGCAGCATCTGTGAAAAGAGAAGCAGAGTTAACGTTTCAGGTCAGTGACCCTTCTTCGGTTCCGAAGAACAGACTTTTCTCAGTTCAAACTGTTTGTACAATTCAGAAAAACCCAGGCTGCCAAGCAGGTTAGTCATGTGACTAACTGGTCTGACCACGTCTTAGATTGCACCACCTTAGCAGTCTCTGGAATGCTCCTCTTACACACAATACCTGATGATCAAGGTCCATTGTGCGGTGAATGTGTCAGGGAATAGTCTTTTGTCCTTCCAATCACCGTCTGTTAATATGCAAATGTCTTTTTCAGCCACAGCGGATCTATTTAACAAGTCCTTTCTTCACTCCAGTAACAGTTTAAAAATCAATGCTCATGACAAAATTAATATGCCTCATTCTTGGCAGGCGGGGACCTAGCAGGAGACACAATTTGTATTAACTGCCCTCCACTCACTGCACCTTCGTTGGAAATAACCCTATTGTACTTGTAGTTGTAGTTTTGGTCATGAGCTTGGAGACTCCCATAAATTAAAACCGCAAGTACTGCCTTGCCACAAACTCAGTAGCCAACAGTGATGTCGATCTTCACTCCATTCAAAGATACTCCTGAATTGAGCCTTGCAGATGGTGCAGAGGTTTAAAGTGATCCATTGTGGAATATTCATGCAAAATACTAAAACTGGTTTCCTTTCATTTTTTTTAAACAAAAAAAGCATCTTAACATGAGTATGCTTACAAGCAAGACCTTGGGATTAACAGATTGAAAACTCTACGTGCAGACAAACAATTTAAAGTCAGTGGAGAGGCAGAGGTTTTCGGCTATAATCAGTTTCCAACATGACCCACAGTCGCTTTCTTTACGTTGGTAAAAGTGAAGTCACCTAGCTAGTAAAGATGATTAGTTCAAAACTGAGCTTTAAAAAGAAAAAATATGCATTTGAAGTTAATACTTTCATGGGATGAGAGTTTTTTTCTTAATTCATTCATGGGATGTGGGCGTCGTTGGCCAGGCCAGCATTTATTGCCCATCCCTAATTGCCCTTGAGAAGGTGGTGGTGGTGAGCTGCCTTCTTGAACCGCTGCAGTCCATGTGGGGTAGGTACACCCACAGTGCTGTTGGCACTGTGTATTGTTGGCAAGACCAGCATTTGTTTCCCAAACCCAACTGCTATTGAGAAAGTGGTGGTGGTGAACCACTGCAGTCCATCTGGTGTAGATACACCCACAGTGCTGTTAGGGAGGGAGTTCTCAGAATTTTGACCCAGCGACAGTGAAGGAATGGCAATATAGTTCTAAGTCAGGATGATGTGTGGCTTGGAGGGGAACTTTCAGGTGGTGGTGTTCCCATGGGTCTGCTGCCCTGCATCTACTAGGTGGCAGAGGTCACAGATTTGGAAGGTGCTGTCAAAGGAGGCTTGGTGAGTTGCTGCAGTGCATCTTGTAGATGGTACACACTGCTGCCACTGTGCATGAATGATGGAGGGAGTGAATATATAAGGTGGTGGATGGGGTACCAATCAAGCAGGCTGCTTGGTTCTGGATAGTGTCAAACTTCTTAAATGTTGTCTGAGCTGCACTCATCCAGGCAAGTGGAATGTATTCCATCACACTCCTGACTTGTGCCTGACATACCGCATACTAGCATTCTGCAGAGAAAGGAAACAGAAATCTGCAAGTCAAGGTCACAACAGTTAACAAAATACAAATTTAAAAGTTGAAAGAAAATTTTTCAGTATGAACTTTTAAGTACCGACAGACAAGAAAAGTTAAAGATACAAATTATATATAGAAAACTATTAAAATCATTCAAGTGATAAAGCTACCCAACCACATAAACGCGCAATGCATTTTTAGGATGTGAGACAGTGGGTTAAAATCTGATTTTGCATCCTTCCTGCAGAAATACAACAAAGTGAAATTTCCAACAAAATGAAATGAAACTCAGCTAACACTTTAGGTTTAGATATACTTTAGTCCTGGATGATAAATTCAGGATCAGCTTCTGTGGAATTCTACTTTTCACTAAAGCCTTCCAACATTGCCAGATTCCATTAAAACCTTTTTGTTCCACAATTCAACCCATTTGTTAACCTTTTGCCACTGTTCCACTACAATACCTCTCCCTGTACAAGCTGTAGGTTATTAGTTCAGCTCCCAAGATGAACAAGTACATCATATTGCAACAAATTGACTCATCAGGCCTCAAGCAGATCAATTGCCATGGATCAGAGTATTATAAAAAGCACTGACACATGTCAGCAAAGTTGGAAGTGGCAATTGATATGATTGATCCATTCCTCCAAAGATACCCCTTTACCATGCAGTTTCCACAAACCATATCACTAGCTGTTACAGCTTTAAAAACATTTCCTACATATAGATGTTAGTATACAATTCGTGATTTCTTCCAACATTTAAAAAGGTGTACTCATAAGCTAACCAAATTCCCCATGAGCAAAACATTGTGTGCCATGAATGGGACTGTGCATTGAAGGACTAACCATTACCTTTCAATAACTGTATAACTCCCACAGACAATATAGAATACATACAATTGCTTGTATGTCAAAAATCAGTAAAATACCATGTTGTCACGGCATTGGGCTAAAACCAAGTTTAATTTACAAACACTTAGGAAAAAGATTTAATCAACCCACAAGAGTTTAAAATGTCTCCTTCAGCACATTATTATTGCAACGTCAACCTTTCAAAGTATAAATGGCCAGTTACTAAGCTTGACCTACTTTCTGAATATAACTAGCAACACCAAAGGAAGCCTGCAAATTCACTGAAGGCGTGGTGGAATCAGAACACATTTGCATTGGCTATTCCCTTGATGCAGACAAAACAAATTAAACTATCAAAGATCAATATTTTGCATTTACTCCACATCACTTAGTTAAAAAAAAAATCTCCTCACCCCCACTACAAAAATATATCAAGCAAATTTCACAAAACACATTACAGGGCAGTTGTCTTCTCTGGCTAGACAATTCAAACAGACAGGAGTTCAAAAAGCAGAGCTGGAATTTAACCCCCCCCCCCAAACAGTAGCGGGCTGGAAGGGGGGGGGGGGGGGGGCAGTCGTAAAATTGAGTTGGAGGCTGGGGGTAGGGGGGGTGCTGTTCCCATTTCCACTGCAATTTTATGAGGGGCAGCAGTGAGAAACGGCCCAAATGCCCCAGGCCAATTAAGGCCCTAAGTGGCCAATTAACTGCCACTTAAAGGACTTTCCTTGCAGCTGCTGGTATATTACCAATGGCTCAGGCCCCCCAGTAAAATCTGGTGGCCTCCTTGCGGGCTGGGGGTCCCTTCTGATGGGTCACCCTGTGCCCCAGGGAGGCCCCCTTCCACCCACTCCAAGGCCCAACCACTCCCACTGAAATACCTTTCCCTCCCCCCACCCGCCAACTGACCACCATTGCCTCACCGGGGCCAGCCATTTTGTAGGGCCTTGTCGGGGACACTTACTCTTTTTCAGAGGCCGGTGTCCCTCTTGCTCCATTCCTTGGCTGCAGTCCCAGCAGTGGCCACCGCTCCCACGACGCTGCTGGGACTGAGCTGCCCACCCACTGATTAGCTGACAGCTCTCGGAGGCAGGCCTTACTGCCTCAGAGGGGCAGAAGTCCCACCCGAGGCCAATTAAGAGCCTGGGCCAGGTAAAATCATAACATGGCTCCCAGGCCTGGCAGAGGTGAGCTCACCCCATACTTTTAGGCTGGTGGGACAGCCTCCTGCCTGACGTAAAATTCCAGCCCACATTTCACATAGCATCAGATCTCTATCTGTACCTCTTTCAGCCCTCAACCCCATTATTCACCAGATACACACCCAACTGTTTTGGGAGCATTAACTGGGATTCTATTACATGTGGCGGTACGAGAAAACCATCCTTCCAATCCCCAGTCTTGCTTGAGACTTCCTCATACCTATAATTATCCATGTCCCAGCATTTTAAAAACCATCTTAACATAAGGGATCTTAAGGACTCAACCATCCTGTGCTTGAACATTCAGCAATGCAGCAGAACTTCAAAGCTGAATACAATATTCTAAAATGTGGTTTGAGTGATGATCAGTAACTGTGTTTCAGCTACTAGCAAAATTCCCTCGAGATCGCTCCCATTAGCTACATGGTCAATTAAATCCAAATGCTCATCATCCTGTACACATCTCACATCCCATTGTGCAGTACACCTCTGTGGGCATGTGCTTAATTGGTCCAGGACCCCAAACTCATGCTTGTCAACTAGTTGCAGAAGTTCACAACTACCAAAATTTTAAATGGCAAGTAAATCTGTAGCAATTTTTGGATGGCATGAATACCACAGGGACTAGAACAGACCTCATTGGAAATTCATTAGTCACTGCCCCAGTCACAGAATATGTTCATTTTAACAAAGCAGAACTTTCATCTTAAACAGGTCTATTCCTTGGCTTTTTATTTGTTTATGGGTGGGATGTGGACGTCACTGTACACCAAGATTCTAAAAGTAAAGAAAGCCAAATGAAGGTTTGTGTAGTAAATTAAATAATTTGGTCATTTGGCAGCACAATACCAGTGGGCAAAACCTCAGTGATGCTCCTCATTCCCCACCCTATGCCTGTAAGTTTAACAAGCATGATCACATTAAATACTAAGTATTAGGTTAAATGCCTTCCACAATATTGTGCTAACACACTGGCTTTTAAAGTCCCAAGTCTGACTGCAATCCCCAGTATTTAATCTAGCAATATAATTGTCACAGATTCAAGTTAGTCATTCTACTGCCATGAACGATGTATTTTCTTTTGTTTGCAGGGCATTACAACAGTGCTACATGTCACTCTCCAGTTCTTATAGAGCTGTACATGGGTCTGTAACTACAAACTTACACAAAGCAACCTAATTCGGAGTCCATTTTCTTTGGACTGGTAAGGGGAAAGATGAAGGGAAAAAGATCACACAAATGTTGGTGGGGTGGGGGGGGGGGGGGGGGGGGAGAAATACAAAACACTCTTCCACTAAGCAGTCAGATCAAAAAGACTGCTGAGTATCAAACCTGTGAATTGGATTCTCTTGTTAATTCCATTTCAATTATATAAACAAATATTACTTCCATTCATCTCAAATAGGCTGACAAATACATCAGACTGAAAACTTTAAATGTGCAATTTTCATGTGCAGTCTATAATCATGTTTTTTGTTTGCACCATGACACTACCAGAGACAATACCAAGTTTTATCATGTGTTTGCCTCAACCACATTGCAATCCTTGTGTAAATGGTGCCCTTTGTCATTTGTTACCATAATGCTCTTAAAACAGCTGTTACTAAAAAAAAGACAAGGGAATACACAATGCCATTTGCTGTGACACAAAACATCCAGCCTACATGCAGAAGTTTAAAAGTACAGCACAAGTTCATTGAAATATTAAAAATGAAAAAAATTTGATTAACTGCATATATTCATCTTGTATAATAAAAGAAAAATACTGCAGATGCTGGAAATATGAAATAAAAACAAAGTGCTGGAAATACACAGCAGGCATGGCAGCATCTGTAGAGAGAGAAGCAGAGTTAATGTTTCATGTTATTGGCCTTTCATCAGAACCACCTCACCTTATCTCAAAGCTGTTCTGATGAAATGTTATGACCTGAAACATTAACTCTGCTTCTCTCTCCACAGATGCTGTCAGACCAGCTGTGTATTTCCAGCAGTTTCTATATTTATCTTGTGTTTAGGTGCAGACATTCTTATCTTCAACAAATTGATGTATCCTTATTTAATTAAGTGCAACAAGATTCCACAACAATTAATGGCTACCATAAGGAATGTGGAACAGAGGGTGAAGCATGGTGCTGTAGCGATAGCCTTAAAACAGGAAAGCATGTAGTCTTAAGTAGCAGCGTGTCAGGCTGAAAAGGTGCTACATGCAATTGTGCATAGACATCGTTACCCACACACCACTTTGACAAGGGTCAGAAGCAAAATAGCACCTACAGAAAATATTACAACCAGATTCAAAAGGATTTGGACCTTTTATCTATATCACAGATATATTACAGGCTCTTTTTTGCCCCCACATGCAAGTATTTCTGCTTAACACAATCAGGAAAACTCAGAAATTACTGTAGATTAAAATTAGTGCAAACATATTTGGCTACAGATAAATTAAAATGGACTGGATTTCACTAGGAGAGATTAAAAAAAGAGTACAAATCTAAGTAGGAAACATTACTGAATGTGAGGTGTTGTCCAGGATCCCATCTGGAATACTGGACACAGCTCTAACCACCTAAGTGCAGGAAGGATATTAATGCCTTTGTGGAAATTCAGGTGAGTAAATAGCTTGCACATTTTAAGTCACAGGCGAGAAAAAATATATGACATGAAATATACAGACAAATTGTGAGAACACACACACACACACACACACACACACACACACACACACACCTCCTTGGGAGAGACTAGTGAGAAAATCTGAAAATCAAAAACTGCTTTTGACAATCCACCTGCCCAAGACTAAAATTCAGGGACAAGGGTAACATTAGGACAGTAAATAAAACCACTAAATACCCAAAGACAAGATTAGAACTAAAGCACTGGTTAAAAATGCCCAACACCTATTAAATATTGTTTCACTTCAACCAGAGGGGAGGTTTTCTCTGGTCAGCGTGCTAGGATTTGACAGGTCCCAGATAGCAAAAAAAAACCCACTGCATTAACTTCACAAGGATGTGTTACCCATTTGTTGGCCCAATTCTTAAAAAAGACATCAGTTAAACAGGGGTGCATTTCAGCTAAACATAGTGAAACAAATTAATGACAGTATTAGTTAACTTGGCCTAGACTAATAGTTGTCTAATACTAAGTGGCTCTGACCGAAAGTGCAATCGCTTCTATGTATATAACTTCTCCTGCCCTCCACTTCTCTCCCACCTCTTCCAAAAGTTGTTTATTTCTATACTCATCATTATGGCACTGGTCTTGTAAAATCTAATCATGCAGTCTAGCAACATAGGTTTTCACATCCAAATAGTGAACCAAAAAAGAACCAAATGGGTTAAGTGGTTATAAAGCATAAACATACAACTACTTTGTTTCCTGTAATATTTAAAAAGGAACCCTTCCAAGAGAACTTAGAAGCCCAGTTTTACCTGCAGAATAAACCATAAAACAACTCACTTGTGCATCTACTACAAATCAGTTTAGATGTGCAAAAGTACTACTGCCTTCCATATCCCATAAGATTTTTTGCACATCTTGGGAAGCTACTCAATTGGAGCCCACATTTCAAAAACCTCAGGGCAACTTTTCTTATAGCCCATTAGCTTTAGCCGTTTTGCAACAGGCTTACTGAAGTGTCCTGATGGGAAATAATGTTTAAAGGATGCAAGTGATCCAGTGTTAATACTCAAGTAATTTGAAGAGCACAATATAAACAACTTGCATATTGATCTTCTGCTATTCCCACAGTATAGCATTTTCAGTGTCAGAAATGGACAACAAATAGTTTGGAAAATGGCTTGTAACAAGACTAATATATAGCTGGGCATTCCCCTTTCAAATCTGATCAGGGATTAAGATAATGAGAGTTACACAAAACACGTCCTGCAACTTCCAAAAGCAGTATTTAACAGTGCAATGAAGTCAGAGATTTAGTGGTTACAATGGGCTTTAAAACTGACAGCTCAGCTTCTAATATCAGCCAAGATTTGATTTCATCCCCTGGGTGCTACCATTCTCCCACTACTGGCTGTCATTTTAATTCCAAGTGACAGCAAGAGTACACAGCTTCAGTGCTCAGTAACAAAGGCCCAATTCACCTGGCTGTATATTGGTGCTGCAAACTTCCAGAAATCCCCATAAACTACAACTTCTTGTAAAAACAAAATTATATAAAGCTTCTGAAGTGACAAAGAAATTGTTAGCAATGGCAACAGTAAGAAGATAAAACAAACTGCCATCTAGAACTGTTTCAAAAAGACTTACAATTCTGTTTCTGGGCAAAGAGGTCACTATACACAATACTTTGATTTTACTATGGATATTTGAGATATATTTCTTTGTGAACTGTTCATGCAGATTCCCCACTCACATTGTGGGTTTTCAAGGTCAAAAGAATTTTTCAACATGACCTAGCCTATGAGCACATCACCAAAACGCATCCATTGTTTCCCCCATCCCGTTGCAAACTTAACCTACTTCCCATCTTTGCAAAAACCTAATGAAGTATAAACTTGTTATTACATCAATTAAGAGCTCAAATTTCAGTCTCCGCTTCCCTATTACAAATGCTCAGCTCTCAATTCCACAATTAACCAACCATCCATCCCCTATGCTGTTCTTTAATGGATGATACTTTTTACATGTCTTACTTTCAGGTTGGTGCCTAACAGCCAGCGAATCAAAAGCTGAAACATTAAACTAATTATTTTCTTCTGTATTTACAGGGAACAGGACAGCACAAAACTACAGCAAAGTGGGTGTTTCAGACTTTCAGAGTGATAGTGTAATAAAATTAGAGTTGGGAACTGGATACTTAAATAAGATCTAATTACATAGGCTAGTGAGTTCTTGGGGAAGCTAAAGAATGTAAGAGTTAAACCACTGGGAAAAATATTTAGGAATTTGCTAGATAAGGAATGGTATTGGAGAAAGGCAAATTAAGTGTCTTTTGAAATGGGAGAGAGCAAGAGGAGAAAAGATTTGGAGAATTACAGACCAGTTAGTCTCAACAGCACCAGAAAAAGTTGCAAAGTCAGTCAAAAACTAACTGATGGAATGTTTAAAAATATTCATATTTATATAATGCCTCTCACATCCTCAGGCCATTCTCAAAGTGCTTCACACCGAAATAACTTACTTTCGAAACCACTGCTCTTTTGTCGTCACATGTGGCAGCCAAATCCCCTAAACAGCAAATCAATGAACAGTTGATGTGTTTTGTGGTGTTGGTTGATGGATGAATGTTAGCCAGCATACCAGAAGAACTCCCCGGAACAAGGAGAACTCAGTTTGCTAATATAAATAGCAGAACCCAGCTTGAAAACACCAACCTCCTAGAATCGTTGTCAACAACTTATATTTATATAGCACCTTTAATGCAATAAAACTTTCAAAAGCACTCCACAGGAACAATATAAAGCAAAATTTGACACCAAGCCACAATAGGAGACATCAGGGCAGATTTTAAAGGAGCATGTTAAAGAAAGAAAGAGTTGGAGAGGCTGAGACTTAGGGAGGGAATTCTAGACCAGGTGACAGCATGGCCACATGATGGAGTGACTAAAATCAGGGATGCTTAAGAGGCCAAAATTAGAGGAGCACAGATATCGAAGGGTTTTGGAGCTGGAGATTACAGAGACTGGGATGGGGAAATTTGAAAACAGTATGAGAATTTTAAGAGGCATTGCTTAAACAGAAATCAGCGCAGCTCAGTGAGCACAGGGGCAATGAACACACAGCACTTAGTGTGAGTTAAGACACAGCAGCAGAGTTTTGGATGACTTCAAAGTTATGGAGCCTAGAATGTGGGAGGCCGGCCAGGAATGTGCTGGAATAGTCGTCCAGAGGCATGGCTGAGGGTTTCAGCAGTGGATTATCTGAGGTGGGGCAGGGTAGTGTGATGTTACAGAGGTGGAAATAGGCAAATAGGAAATAGTGTTGGTGTGGCTGTCTGCTCAGAAGCTCATCTCCAGATCAAATATGACACTAAGGTGTGAACATTTTGAACAAATCTGAACAGTATCAATACAGAAAAGCATTGTTAATCAAAGCAACAAGTGCAAGTGATGCAAGGAATAACTGCCATTGTGGTTTAGTTCCTTTTAATCTATTTGCCTAGACACAAAATTTAAGGCAGCAAACATCAACAGCAAAATAGTCAGTAGATGAATATGTGAATCTGTTACCCAAACTATTTCAGATATTTAAATCAGTTGCATGTACTAAATAATTTTAAGTGACTTACTGATATTCATAGTGCCTATGAATGTACTGTCTAACAACCATGTACAGAAATTATAGCATCTTTCTCCACACTCTAAAGCTCCTCTCCTAAATTGTATGGTGCAACAGACAAAACCACTGCAAGCATATTAAATTCAAGATGCAAATTAATTATGTCACTATGATTAGAGACTTCACAGCATAGCCAAATTTTTGAATTAATATTCTAGTACACAAAGCAGGCACCAAGCACAAGTAAAATGGTTTTCAACATCACTTCGATCAATGACATTCCAGTTGCCAATATAAACATTGCTATCAGTGCCAAAAAATGGCCACTACTGTTGCCCACCTCTGTGCAACCAATACTCTGCATTATAAAGTGTAATTTTAACAGCACAGACACTCAGAGCCAACATTCAAAAGTTTCAGGTGGAGCAAGTAGTATGTCCCATGTTAAATGTAAATGTTTTTTGATTTGATAACTAAAAAAGGTGCCAAAATGATCGCTACAAAAGAATGCTGATTGGTGTAGCCCAAAAACAAACCATGCAAATTACTACGTTTTTTTAAAAAAAAAAGGTGGGTTTTAATTTTGCAGAGATGGGTTTTAAACTACATGCAAGTTTTATAACTTTGTAGATTTGGCAGTTTTACTGTGCATGTCTTAACCTTGCAAAAGCCAGCCACCTCACCCCAACATGCATCTTTCTCACCTCTGACTTACCTTTACAATTTATGAATTTACAGATTCAGTAACCTAATGAAGTCTCATGCTTCTGCTCTACTAACAGACTTGCCTAATACTAACACTTGGTCTGTAATTGCTGGCTGACTTAGCATTGACTTTAGATTTCAGCATCGTGAAAAGTAATCCAGATCAACATGCACAAAGTCCCAAGTTACAACTTAAAGCAAATTTATCCCTAACAAGCAACAGACCAGGTAATGTGCTCAAGGTAGTACAGCACAGAATAAGCCATTTGTCACAATCTTCAAATCTTTTATTTCTGTTGCGTCACATTGCCCCATAATTACTATTGTTGTAAAATCACCTCTTCACAATGTGCCCATCGCATAATTAGATCGTTAGATCAAAGCAGAACTGAGAACTGAGTGGCTCAGACTTCCACAATTAAACCATGCACCATCTGTGCTAGTTACTTTGTTCATTTTTCAATAAATTGAATTACATTGTCTTTCACTTCCACTTCTGAATGTCTCTTGGTTCATCTTGCATAGTACTACTGCATCAAATTTAAAAAGTGCATTTAAGTGGTTACGAGGTTTTTTTGTTTTAAAAAAAGGTTCTCTCCTCTCTCTCACCCCCACCCACCACCACTTTCTCTCCCAGATGAGAGCCTTGGCTCAGCAGTAGCATACACACCCAGGTCTTAGGTCCACACCCCACAAAGAATTATCAGCTAGGTTGATGCTATAGCAAGGGATTTCTATACGATTTCAAATGAGATGTCAAATCAAGCCACATCTGTGTTAGGTCAGCATTAAAGATCCCACAGTGCCATTTATAGAGGAGCACGGGTGTTTTGGGAAATATTTATCCCTCAACTAACACTCAACATAGATTATCTGCTTGTTTATTGCTGTTTGTGGGAGCTTCTGGTGCACAAACTGGGAGCTGTTTCCCTACATTAGTGACTACATTTCAAAATGTAATACATTGGCTGTGATGCACTTTGAGACCTAGAAGTCGTGAAAGGTGCTTATATAAATGAAAGTTCTTTTCACATTGCACCACAGGTCCTCCTTCAAATTTCCTTGCCAAAAACCCAAGATTTGACAGATTATTTAAGTGACGTGGACACACCCCACCCATACATTAACAAGGGAAGAGAATAGGAAAATCCAGATATAATGTGCTTAGTAACTTTCCTGCACACAAATTCTTTTTACAGCTAGACCAATAACTTGGAGCAAAACGTTAATTTATTCTCAAGCCCTAATAAAAAAAAACAGTGGATGCATCCTTCATAAAAAGAAAAAAAGTAATGTTATAATCCTGTTTTCCATTTGGCAAATGGAAATAGAGAAATAAAATGCTGCCAAAAGACAAATTAAACAGTTTGAATTGTTTCTGAAAGAACTTTAATATATTTTCCACAACACGTAGTCTCCAATGCGTTTTTTTTTTAAAGGGGGCAGTGAGTATGACAGAATCCCACTGCACTTAGTAATCAACTGAGAGGAATAAGACTACTCACCCATTTCTCCCAAAATGTACCCTGCAATTTGAAATCCCAATTGACTTAAAACAGTAAGCCCTTGAAGTAAAGCAAGTGGATTTTCATATGCAATATGTTAAATATATGCACTACACAGTAAACAGGACAAACAATTGTGTTTTAAAATAAAAGCAAAATACTGCAAATGCTGGAAATCTGAAATGCAAACAAATGAAATACTCAGCAGATCTGGCAGCATCTGTGGAGACAGAAGCAGAGTTAACATTTCAGGTCAGTGTTTTAACTCAGTGTAGAAGTTGTGAGATTGTTCCCACTGGTCAGGGAATCTAGAACACAGGGACACAGTCTCAGGATAAGGGGTCAATCATTCAGGACTGAGATGAGGAGAAATTACTTCACTCAAGGTGCTGTGAATCTTTGGAATTCTCTATCCCAGAGGGTTGTGGATGCTCGATCACTGAATACATTTAAGGCTGGGATAGAAGATTTTTGGTCTGGCAGGGAATCAAGGGATATGGGGAGCAGGCAGGAAAGTGGAACGGAAGCCCAAGAACAGCCATGATCATATTGAATGGCGGAGCAGGCTCGATGGGCCATATGATCTACTATTGCTCCTAATTCTTGTGTTCAGGTAACACCACACCACTTGGAATAAAATAGGTCTGTACTGAAGTATTTAGACACAAATCTTGCTCAAGAATAAAGAATCCACATAAGTCTTACCAAATAGAGCAAAACAGTTCCAAAGTCCTGTTGTGTAAATAGATTAACTGTTAACCTCTCTTCAACTATGCTGAAAACAGATATGCATTAAGTCAGAGAATGTAATACATACCCAAAATCCAAACCTCACCACCTCTGGTCTAGTACCTACTTCAATGCTTTAACTGCCAAAGACTTGCAGGTTGACAGGTAAATTGACCATAGGTAAACTATACTAAACTGCACATCAGAGGTATCAGTCTAGGTAAGAGGATTGTAAAAGGAACTGCACACAACACAAAGTTATACAATGTAAATATTTCCTCTGCAACAATTATCAAATTTTCAATAAAGCTTTTTTAAAACGCTACTAAACCACTTCCCTCCTTATACAGACCATCCTAACCTTTCATTCAAAACATCATAGTTGGCGGCATAGTTGGCAGCCTCACAGCTCCAGGGGCCCGGGTTCGACTCCGGGTACTGCCTGTGTGGAGTTTGCAAGTTCTCCCTGTGTCTGCGTGGGTTTTCTCCAGGTGCTCCGGTTTCCTCCCACAAGCCAAAAGACTTGCAGGTTGATAGGTAAATTGGCCATTATAAATTGTCACTAGTGTAGGTAGGTGGTAGGGAAATATAGGGACAGGTGGGAATGTTTGGTAGGAATATGGGATTAGTGTAGGATTAGTATAAATGGGTGGTTGATGTTCGGCACAGACTCGGTGGGCCGAAGGGCCTGTCTCAGTGCTGTATCTCTAATCTAATCTAATCACTTGTGCAACTCTACCAGACTGAAATATAAATAACTTTGTGCAATTTACAAAGAGGGCAATTTCAGCTCACACGAAATAAAACAATGAAGGTGTATAAAGTAGTTGTATTACTTCCACTTTAAAAATTCCCACACATTTACAGTGGATACACGGAACAGTTAGACAACTTTATTACTGACAAAAAACATAGAAAATGCTGGAAATAGTCAGTCAGGCAGCATCTGAGGAGGAGAGGGTAAACGTTTCAGGTCTGTGACCTTTATTCAGAACTCCTTAGATGCTGCCAGACCAAGCATTTTTATCTCAGCTTTCCAGCATCCACAATATTTTACTATTGAGTTGAAGACAAAAAAAATCCATACTGTCCAAAAACTATCTCCACCCATTTCCCCAGCCTCAGCATGCAGTACCGCAAACTCTCAAGCTTCCGGCATTTGAAAGAAACTAATTTGCATAACCACAGTCATCCAGGAAGAAGGAAAATATGGTGAACCTAATAGAAAAGGGGCAGAAGTCTCCCTCAGAGAGGAATAGGCCAATAAAAATGGAAAGAGAAATGCCCCCAGCCCCGGGGTCTGAGAGCTCTGCCCACCACTCCCTGACTCAGCTTGAAGCGCGCGCACACCGCCTGCCAGGCCTGAGGCCTAAGCTGGCGCGCCTCAAACGCACCGAACCGCTCAAACACTCACTGACTGACTAACTAACTAACTAACTGCCTGCCATACAGGAACAAAAGAGGCCGACTCACCGTGAGCCCGGTGCCCAGCACGATCACGTCGTAATCCTCATTCATGTTGTTGTCGCTGAGCGGTTAACGGGCAGTCAAGTCCAATCTCGAACAGTCGCTCTGCAAAGCAGCGCACGCGCACAACACGCTCTTTTAAAAAAAACCACCCTCACGCACGGAGTGCGCCCTGGCTACGCATGCGTCAAAATACGTGCCCCAGCCCTCTCACTCCCCCTCCCCTCGCCCCCAGTACCGGTTACGCATGCGCGTGCAGAGTACATCGGACGACGAGCAGGCAGGGTGGTTAGAACGCAAGCGCAGATGGCTCGATCGGTGGGTGTTCTTCCGCAAGCGCAGATGGTTTCCAGTGCTGCTGAGGAATGTTTCGCGCAAGCGTAGTTTTTTATTTCCAAAATATACTTTATTCATAAAAATCTGTAAATATACATGACAAAACAGTTCCAAACAGCACCAAGTCAAAAAAATACAAACAGTGCAAAGGAGCTC
This sequence comes from Heterodontus francisci, assembly GCF_036365525.1. Classification (NCBI taxonomy): domain Eukaryota; kingdom Metazoa; phylum Chordata; class Chondrichthyes; order Heterodontiformes; family Heterodontidae; genus Heterodontus; species Heterodontus francisci. Next base: position 62,062,681 of record NC_090397.1, on the reverse strand, counting down.
AGTTTCCTTCAATACAGGAGTCAGTTGCCTCACAACCCTTCCATTTCATTTTTCATGCCATATACATTTTACAGCAAACGAAAAATTTCCTGATACAGTTCGAGGGGTTTTCCATGGATCCAGCCCCTCAGTTCAGCTTGGTGGGGGGACCTCACACAGTGGTCTTTCCCCATTGATCCTTTGCTGCGGCTGCCCCAAGCTTTAGTGCGTCCCTCAGCACGTAGTCCTGGACCTTGGAATGTGCCAGTCTGCAACATTCGGTCATGGACAACTCTTTTCGCTGGAAGACCAGCAAGTTTCGGGCAGACCAAAGGGTGTCTTTCACCGAATTGATAGTCCTCCAGCAGCAGTTGATGTTTATCTCGGTGTGCATCCCTGGGAACAGCCCGTAGAGCACAGACTCCTGTGTTGCAGAGCTGCTTGGGATGAACCTCAACAAAAACCACTACATCTCTTTCCACACCTGTTTTGCAAAGACACATTCCAGAAGGAGGTGGGCAACTATCTCTTCCCCACCACAGCCACCTCGAGGGCATTGTGCGGAGGGGGTGAGACTTCGGGCATGCAGGAAGGATCTGACAGGGAGGGCTCTTCTCACCACCAGCCAAGCTTCGTTTTGGTGCTTGTTTGAAAGTTCTGGTGATAAGGCATTCCGCCAAATGACTTTGGCTGTCTGCTCGGAGAACCTCTGTCCAAAGAAGCACTTGGACGTTCGAGGAAGTCGCGCCCTTAAACTAAGCTAGCGTTTATTATGAAATCTCACACTATGCTGCACGTTATGAAGCAAGTTAAGGTAAAAAACTGTGAAAAGCTGGTCAACTAGCACAGTCCTCAAAACAAATCTGAATAAGAAAAGTTTTATGACATGTAAAAATGATATATATGTCAGAGCTGTTTTACCTGGCATTTGGGTGGTTTTTGGAATATGGGCGTTGCTGGCAATGCCGACATTTATTGCCCATCCCTAGTTGAGAAGGAGGTGGTGGTGAACATTCTTCATGACTCACTGCAGTCTGTGTGGTTAAAGTACTCCCACAATGTGGTTAGGTAGGGAGTTGCAGGAATTTTACCCAACAACGATGGAGGAACAGTGATATATGGCCAAATTAGGATTATGTGTAACTTGGAGGTGATCATGAAGATGATGGTGTTCCAATGCACTTGCTGCACTTATCCTTCTAGGTGGCTAGGTGGTTGGGGTTGTGAGTTTGTGAGGTGTTTGGGAAATGCTGGAGAAACTGAGAAAAGAACAGGAAGAGGGTAGGAAGAAGCATAATCCAGATGTTTATGAGAGTCAGCAGGCTAGAACAAGATGGAAATGGAAAACACATTGGCAGAGATGGAGAGGAAGAAAAAGTCGAGCAAAGGAATTGTCTCCATGATGCCATTGTCCCTTTAATCCCTTTGTTCCTAACTTTGCTAGCAAGTCTGTGATGTCGTACTTTATCAAACGTCTTTTGAAATTCCAGATATACAACATCATACACATTACCTTCAACAACCCTCTCCATTACTTCATCGAAGATCTCAATCAAGTTAGTCAAGCAAAATTTAACTTTAGCAAAGTTAAGAGATGAATGAGACGAATGGCATTGAGAAGTGGCGATGCCCAATGTAAGGAAATCCCACCTGCAGTTCTGCCCCAGGGCCACTTTATACTGTCATTGGCCTTGTAATGGGTATTTGAAGCTTCAGTCTTTTAAAAAGAAACTGAGCATGAAGTCCCTGAACAAGTGGAGAGCTGGTGCATCTGAGTCCCTGATGTCTACCTGTGTGTTCTGATGGGCTCCTGTCAAAGTTACAGCAGGAGTGTGACAGAATTGCCAATGAAGTTTGGGGTAACTATGTATATATAAGAAAAAATGTGCTCCAAAATGCACCAAATATATTTAAAAATTGATGTTTTATGAGGCATGTCCCATTCCCCTCCCCCTCCTGATAGATACTTTCACCTATGATGTATAATACCCATTTCTAAAGTTGCCACTACATTACAATAGTGACTATGCTTCAACCTTCATTGCTGGTCAAGAAGTTTTAGGACATCCTCAAATTGTGAAAGGCGCTATATAAATGCAAGTTATTTTCTTTCTATAAACAAACGTATAAGCATTAATGGTAATGGAAGAAAATTAATCTGCAGCAAATGTCTCAGTATTAATTCTAAACCCTGCAATTGCAGGAGAAACCGAATCAATGTACAGACTCATGCTTAGCAGATTCAGCTTATGCACAAAATGTGCAGTTACAACTATTCAGAGTGCGTGCTTGCGCAGCTGAAATTGAATTACTATTGAGGCATTCTGGCCACGATGGATGAACAAGTAAAAATTCTAATCTGTATTTGACCTAATCACACTACATCGTAGTACAGATCGATGCCTTTGCAGGAGATTCTATTGCTGTTGAATGTCATTGATGTTGTCTCCCGCTCCAGATCAGAAATGTTAGACCAATATCATTTATCCTTGTGCAGAACCACTTTTGACTGAACTTGGAGTACAATTGAATCAAGATTATTATTGGGGTGGCACAGTGGCGCAGTGGTTAGCACCGCAGCCTCACAGCTCCAGCGACCCGGGTTCAATTCTGGGTGCTGCCTGTGTGGAGTTTGCAAGTTCTCCCTGTGTTTGCGTGGGTTTCCTCCAGGTGCTCCAGTTTCCTGCCAAAAGACTTGCAGATTGTTAGGTAAGTTGGCCATTATAAATTGCCACTAATATAGGTAGGTGGTAGGGAAATATAGGGACAGGTGGGGATGTGGTAGGAAAATGGGATTAGTGTAGGATTAGTATAAATGGGTGGTTGATGGTCGGCACAGACTCGGTGGGCTGAAGGACCTGTTTCAGTGCTGTATCTCTAAAACTATTATCTAAATTGGGGAAAAGTCCAATTATGCATTTTGTGCATCTTTCTGGAAAATACCAGCAATAGCATTGAAAACTGTAGTTTTCTACACTTTGTCAAGTTGGATCTGAGTGTTGTCACATTTGGTTGTTGACACTTATAGTTCAGCATCATGTTCCAATTGCTGTCTTTTCAATCCAAAATGTACCATCTGGTACTCAGCTTCTTTGCAATTGAATCTATCAATCCTCATTCACGCAGAGAGTGGCCTGCTCTATTCAAGTGTGATCTGTAGAGATCAACCTTATAATTTAACAGCAATAACGTAGAACAGTTGGATGGATGGTTGTCACGCAGACCTAGGAGCAGGCCACCCATCTGTCTTTTGAGTTCCAGGAGGCGTATAGCCCTGTAACATTTGACATGATGAGAAAGGGGAGTTCATATCCTCAAAAAATAACAAGTCTAGGTAAACCTTTCTTTACTCCTAACATGTTTTTGGTTTTGCTTTGGGCAGGCAGTTGGAGTATGGACAGTGTTTTGAAAAGGAGTTAAAGAATCAACCTGTCAATGACAAATCCCAACTCAGCCTGTTCGAGCTCTTTGAAAAGCCCGCCAATTTTCCATCTCTTCGAGAAACACTTAGATACGAGTGTGAAAGATAGAGAAATTGATGCTGCATTCCTCCTGAAAGGCCAGCCTGAAACCCCGGTTGCTGCATTTCTCCCAGAAAGCCTGCCCAAACTGATCTTCAATGTCGCCTGAAAAGAACTGTTCTAGAAGATTCGAATGACAGCCGTTTTCGCGTATTTGGGACACCAAACCAAAACGTAGGACATCTGACATCTTTCCATATCTTCTTTCTTTCTTCAAGAATTAGCAAGTATTTGGCCAAAGTAAGTGTGGCCTAACTAAGGTTCTGTACAGCTGCAGCATGACTTGCCAATTTTTATACTATATGCCCCGACCAATGAAGGCAAGCAAGCCGTATGCCTTCTTGACTATCTTATCCACCTGCGTTGCCACTTTCAGTGATCTGTGGACCTGTACGCTCAGATCTCTCTGCCTGTCAATACTCCTAAGGGTTCTGCCATTTACTGTATACTTCCCACCTGTATTAGACCTTCCAAAATGCATTACCTCACATTTGTCCGGATTAACCTCCATCTGCCATTTCTCCACCCAAGTCTCCAACCGATCTATATCCTGCTGTATCCTCTGACAATCCTCATCACTATCTGCAACTCCACCAACCTTTGTTTCGTCCGCAAACTTACTAATCAGACCAGCTACATTTTCCTCCAAATCATTTATATATACTACAAACAGCAAAGGACCCAGCACTGATCCCTGCGGAACACCACTAGTCACAGCACTCCAATCAGAAAAGCACCCTTCCACTGCTACCCTCTGTATTCTATGACCGAGCCAGTTCTGTATCCATCTTGCCAGCTCACCTCTGATCCCATATGACTTTGGTACGAATGACATAGGCAGGAAGAGTGATGAGGTCCTGCAGGGGGAGTTTAGGGAGTTAGGTAGTAAGTTAAAAAACAGGACCTCTAGGGTTGTAATCTCTGGATTACTCCCTGTGCCACGTACCAGTGAGGCTAGAAATAGGAAGATAGTACAGCTAAACACGTGGCTGAGCAGCTGGTGTAGAAGGGAGGGTTTCAGATATCTGGACCATTGGGCTCTCTTCAGGGACAGATGGGACCTGTACAAGAAGGACGGGTTGCATCTAAACTGGAGGGGCACTAATATCCTGGCTGCAAGGTTTGCTAGCGTCACTCGGGAGGGTTTAAACTAGTGTGGCAGGGGTTGGGAGCCAGAGCAGTAGGACAGCTAGTGAAATAAATGAGGAGGACATAGTAAATAAGGCCAGTAGGACTAAGAGGAAGAGCAGGCAGGGAGATGTTGCTGAGCACAGCGGGACTGGTGGTCTGAAGTGCATTTGTTTCAATGCGAGAAGTATAACAGGTAAGGCAGATCAACTTAGAGCTTGGATTAGTACTTGGAAATATGATGTTGTTGCTATTACAGAGACTTGGTTGAGGGAAGGGCGGGATTGGCAGCTAAATGTTCCAGGATTTAGAAGCTTCAGGCGGGATAGAGGGGGATGTAAAAGGGGTGGGGGAGTTGCATTACTGGTTAAGGAGAATATCACAGCTGTACTGCGGGAGGACACCTCAGAGGGGTCATACAGCGAGGCAATATGGGTGGAGCTCAGGAATAGGAAGGGTGTAGTCACGATGTTGGGAGTTTACTACAGGCCTCCCAACAGCCAGCAGGAGGTAGAGGAGCAGATATGTAGACAGATTTTGGAAAGATGTAAAGGTAACAGGGTTGTGGTGGTGGGTGATTTTAGCTTCCCCTATATTGCCTGGGACTCACTTAGTGCTAGGGGCTTGGATGGGGCAGAATTTGTGAGGAGCATCCAGGAGGGCTTCTTGAAACAGTATGTAGATAGTCCAACTAGGGATGGGGCCATCCTGGACCTGGTATTGGGGAATGAGGGTAAATCAACATCTGACATGTGGGAGTCTTTCAAACGTCAGCTGATTAGAATCCAGGACCAGCATGTTCCTGTGAGGAAGAAAGACAAGTTTGGCAAGTTTCGGGAAGCTTGGATAACACGGGATATTGTGAGCCTAGTCAAAAAGAAAAAGGAAGCATTTGTAAGGGCTGGAAGGCTAGGAACAGACGAAGCACTTGAGGAATATAAAGACAGTAGGAAGGAACTTAAGCAAGGAGTCAGGAAGGCTAAAAGTGGTCATGAAAAGTCATTGGCAAACAGGATTAAGGAGAATCCCAAGGCTTTTTATACATATATAAAGAGGGTAACCAGGGAAAGGGTTGGCCCACTCAAGGACAGAGATGGGAATCTATGTGTGGAGCCAGAGGAAATGGGCGAGGTGCGAAATGAGTACTTTGCATCAGTATTCACAAAAGAGAAGGACTTGGTGGATGATGAGCCAAGGGAAGGGAGTGCAGATAGTCTCAGTCATCTCATTATCAAAAAGGAGGAGGTGTTGGGTGTCTTGCAAAGCATTAAGGTAGATAAGTCCCCAGGGCCTGATGGGATCTACCCTAGAATACTGAGGGAGGCAAGGGAAGAAATTGCTGGGGCCTTGACAGAAATCTTTGCATCCTCATTGGCTACAGGTGAGGTCCCAGAGGACTGGAGAATAGCCAATGTTGTTCCTTTGTTTAAGAAGGGTGGCAAGGATAATCCAGGAAATTATAGGCCGGTGAGCCTTACGTCAGTGGTAGGGAAACTATTAGAGAGGATTATTCGGGACAGGATTTACTCCCATTTGGAAACAAACGAACTTATTAACGAGAGACAGCATGGTTTGTGAAGGGGAGGTCGTGTCTTACTAATTTGATTGAGTTTTTTGAGGAAGTGACGAAGATGATTGATGAAGGAAGGGCAGTCGATGTTGTCTATGTGGACTTCAGTAAAGCCTTTGACAAGGTCCCGCATGGCAGACTGGTGCAAAAGGTGAAGTCACACGGGATCAGAGGTGAGCTGGCAAGATGGATACAGAACTGGCTCGGTCATAGAAGACAGAGGGTATCAGTGGATGGGTGTTTTTCTGAATGGAGGGATGTGACTAGTGGTGTTCCGCAGGGATCAGTGCTGGGACCTTTGCTGTTTGTAGTATATATAAATGATTTGGAGGAAAATGTAGCTGGTCTGATTAGTAAGTTTGCGGATGACACAAAGGTTGGTGGAGTTGCGGATAATGAGGAGGATTGTCAGAGGATACAGCAGGATATAGATCGGTTGGAGACTTGGGCGGAGAAATGGCAGATGGAGTTTAATCCGGACAAATGTGAGGTAATGCATTTTGGAAGGTCTAATGCAGATGGGAGGTATACAATAACTGGCAGAACCCTTCGGCGTATTGACAGGCAGAGGGATCTGGGCGTACAGGTCCACAGGTCACTGAAAGTGGCAATGCAGGTGGATAAGGTAGTCAAGAAGGCATACGGCATGCTTGCCTTCATCGGTCGGGGCATAGAGTATAAAAATTGGCAAGTCATGTTGCAGCTGTACAGAACCTTAGTTAGGCCACTTAGAATATTGCGTGCAATTCTGGTCACCACACTACCAGAAGGACGTGGAGGCTTTGGAGAGGGTACAGAGGAGGTTTACCAGGATATTGCCTGGTCTGGAGGGCATTAGCTATGAGGAGAGGTTGGATAAAGTCGGATTGTTTTCACTGGAACAATGGAGGTGGAGGAGCGACATGATAGAGGTTTACAAAGTTATGAGCGGCATGGACAGAGTGGATAGTCAGAAGCTTTTTCCCGGGGTGGAAGAGTCAGTTACTAGGGGACATAGGTTTAAGGTGCGAGGGGCAAAGTTTAGAGGGGATGTGCGAGGCAAGTTTTTTACACAGAGGGTGGTGAGTGCCTGGAACTTGCTGCCAGGGGAGGTGGTGGAAGCAGATACGATAGCGACGTTTAAGAGACATCTTGACAAATACATGAATAGGATGGGAATAGAGGGATATGGGCCCCGGAAGTGCAGAAGGTGTTAGTTTAGGCAGGCATCAAGATCGGCGCAGGCTTGGAGGGCCGAATGGCCTGTTCCTGTGCTGTACTGTTCTTTGTTCACCTTTTGTACCAGTCTGCCATGAGGGACCTTGTCAAAGGCTTTACTGAAGTCCATGTAGACAACATCCACTGCCCTTCCTTCATCAATCATCTGCGTCACTTCCTCGTGGCATGAATGTTACTTGCCACTTATCAGCCCAAGCGTGGATATTGTCCAGGTCTTGCTGCATTTCTACACGGACTGCTTCAGTATCTGAGGAGTCGCGAATGGTGCTGAACATTGTGCAATCATCAGCAAACATCCTCACTTCTGATCTAATGATTGAAGGAAAGTCATTGATGAAGCAGCTGAAGCTTATTCTGTAACTATGTGCCCTAGTTCGAGATTCCTCCACTAGTGGAAACATCTTCTCAACATTTACCCTGTCAAGCCCCTTATAGAAACATATAAAATCTTATATGTTTCTATAAGATCACCTCTCATTCTTCTAAACTCCGATGAATAAAGGCCTAACCTGTTTAGCCGTTCTTGATAAGACAACCCCTTCATCCCAGGAATCAGCCTAGTGAACCTTTTCTAAATTGCCTCCAATGCTAGTCTATCCTTCGTTAAATACAGGGAAGAAAACTGTACGCAGTATTCCAGGTGTGGCCTCACCAACACCCTATACAGTTGTAACAAGACTTCCCTATTTTTAAACTCTAACTGGCACAGTGGCACAGTGGTTAGCACTGCAGCCTCACAGCTCCAGGGACACGGGTTCGATTCTGGGTACTGCCTGTGTGGAGTTTGCAAGTTCTCCCTGTGTCTGCGTGGGTTTTCTCCGGGTGCTCCGGTTTCCTCCCACAAGCCAAAAGACTTGCAGGTTGGTAGGTAAATTGACCATTATAAATTGTCACTAGTATAGGTAGGTGGTAGGGAAATATAGGGACAGGTGGGGATGTTTGGTAGGAATATGGGATTAGTGTAGGATTAGTATAAATGGGTGGTTGATGGTTGGCACAGACTCGGTAGGCCGAAGGGCCTGTTTCAGTGCTGTATCTCTAATCTAAAACCCCCTAGCAATATAGGCCAAAATTCCATTTGCCTTCCTAATTACTTGCTGCACCTGCATGCTAACCTTTTGTGTTTCATGCACAAGAACACCCAGATCCCTCTGTACTGCAGTATTTTGTAGTCTTTCTCCATCTAAATAATAATCTACCTTTTTATTCTTCCTACCAAAGTAGATTACCTCACACTTTCCCACATTGAATACCATCTGCCAAGTTTTTGTCCACTCATGCAACCTATCTATATCCCTTTGCAGATTCTTTGTGTCCTCATCACTACATGCTTTCCCACCTATTTTTGTATCATCAGCAAATTTGGATACACTACACTCTGTCCCTTCCTCTCAGTCATAAATATAGATAGTAAATAGTTGAGGCCCTAGGACCGATCGTTGTGGCACCCGACTAGTTACGGCTTTCCATCCTGAAAAAGACCCATTGATCCCGACTCTGCCTTCTGTGTGTTAGCCAGTCCTCAATCCACGCTCACACATTACCCCCAATACCCTGAGCCCTTATTTTGTGCAATAACCTTTTATGTGGCACCTTATCAAACGCCTTCTGAAAATCCAAATACACTACATCTACTGGTTCCCCTTTATCCACTCTGCTTGTTATATCCTCAAAGAACTCTAACAAATTTGTCAAACATGATTTCCCTTTCATAAAACCATGTTGACTCTGTTTGATTGCATTATGTTTTTCTAAATATCCTGCTATTTCTTCCTTAATAATGGACTCTAGCATTTTCCCAATGACTGATGTTACGCTAACTGGTCTGCAGTTTCCTGCATTCTGTTTCCCTCCTTTCTTGAATAAGGGTGTCACATTACGGTTTTCCAATCCGCTAGTACCCTACCGGAATCCAGTGGGTTTTGGTATATTATGACTAATGCCTCCACTATCTCTGCAGCCACTTCTTTTAAAACCCTTGGATGCAGGCCATCAGGTCCTGGCGACTTATCTGTCTTTAGTCCCATCAGTTTGTCCAGCACCTTTTCCCTCATGATAGAGATTGTTACAAGTTCCTCCCTCCCATTTACACCTTGCTCATCTATTATTGTCGGGATGTTTATAGTGTCTTCCACCGTGAAGACTGATACAAAATATTGGTTTAAATTATCTGCCATTTCCCTGTTCCCTGTTACTAATTCCCCAGTCTCATCCTCTAAGGGTCCCACACTTACTTTAGCTACTCTCTTCCTTTTAATATACCTGTAGAAGCTCTTACTGTTTGTTTTTATATTTCTTGCCAATTTACTCTCATAATCAATTTTCTCCCTCTTTATTAGTTTTTTAGTCATCCGCTGCTGGTTTCTAAAAAAATTCCCAATCCTCTGGCCTACCACTTGTTTTCGCCGCTTTGTAAGCCTTTGTTTTTGATTTGATACTCTCCTTAACTTGCTTTGTTATCCATGGGTGGTTCATCGTTCTCTTCGAGTCCTTCCTTCTGACTGGAATAAATGTTTGCTGAGTGTTATGAAATATCTGCTTAAAAGTCTGCCACTGCTCATCTACTGACTTCTCCTGTAATCTATCTTCCCAGCCTGCTTTGGACAACTCTTTCTTCATGCCTCTGTAATAGCCCTTGTTTAAGTTAAAGACACTGGTTTGAGACCCCACTTGCTCACCCTGAAACTGAATTTGAAATTCTACCATGTTATGATCGCTTCCTCCTAGAGGATCCTTAACTATGATATCTCTTATTAATCCTACCTCATTACACACTACCAAATCTAAAATAGCCTGTTCCCTGGTAGGTTCTGCAATGTAGTGCTCTAAGTAACAATCCCTGAGGCACTCTACAAATATGCAGATTAAAATCACCCATGATAATTGCAGTGCCCTTCTTACACGCCTCCATTATTTCCTGATTAATATCTTGTCCTACAGAGAGGCTACTCTTCGGGGGCCTATAGACCACTCCAACCCATGATTTCTTTCCCTTGCTATTCCTTATTTCCACCCTCAGACTGCAACTTGAATACTGCATCCAGTTCTGGTTGCCAAGAAACAAGAGATACATTCAAAATAGTGGAGCCTGAGCAGAGAAGAGCCATGAGCCTTATCCCTCATCTCAGAGGCCTGAGTTATGAGGAAAGACTGAATAGCTTTGGGTTTTACAACTTGGACAGGAGAAGAAAGACCCTGCCTGTTCATTCTTTCCTGATAGGTATCATCAGACCCCTTTCCTATCCTGAGTGGCGTGAAACAGGGCTGTGTTCTCGCACCTACACTGTTTGGGATCTTCTTCTCCCTATTGCCCTCACATGCGTTCAAGTCTTCAGAAGAAGGAATTTTCCTCCACACAAGATCAGATGGCAGGTTGTTCAACCTCGCCTGTCTTAGAGCAAAGACCAAAGTACGGAAGGTCCTCATCAGGGAACTCCTTTTTACTGACGCTGCATTAACATCCCACACAGAGGAGTGTCTACAGAGACACATCGACAGAATTGCGGCTGCCTGCAACGAATTTGGCCTAACCATCAGCCTCAAGAAAATGAACATCATGGGACAGGACGTCAGAAATGCTCCATCCATCAATATTGGCGACCACGCTCTGGAAATGGTTCAAGAGTTCACCTACCTAGGCTCAACTATCACTAGTAACCTGTCTCTCGATGCAGAAATCAACAAGCGCATGGGAAAGGCGTCCGCTGCTACGTCCAGACTGGCCAAGAGAGTGTGGGAAAATGGCACACTGACACGGAACACAAAAGTCCGAGCATAACAAACCTGTGTCCTCTGTACCTTGCTCTACGGCAGCGAGGCCTGGACAACGTTATGTCAGGCAAGAGCGACGTCTCAATTCATTCCACCTTTGCTGCCTCCGGAGAATCCTTGGCATCAGGTGTCAGGACTGTATCTCCAATGCAGAAGTCCTCGAGATGGCCAACATCCCCAGCATATACACCCTACTGAGACAACGGCACTTGAGATGGCTTGGCCATGTGAGCCGCATGGAAGATGGCAGGATCCCCAAGGATGCATTGTGCAGCGAGCTCGTCACTGGTATCAGACCCACTGGCCGTCCATGTCTCCACTTTAAAGACGTCTGCAAACGCGATATGAAATCCTGTGACATTGACCAAAGGTCGTGGGAGTCAGTTGCCAGTAATTGCCAGAGCTGGCGGACAGCCATAAAGGCAGCGCTAAAGAGTGGCGAGTAAAAGAGACTTAGCAGTTGGCAGGAAAAAAGACAAAAACACAAGAAGAAAGCCAACTGTGTAACAGCCCCGACAGCCAATTTTATCTGCAGCGTCTGTGGAAGAGTCTGTCACTCTAGAATTGGCCTTTATAGCCACTCCAGGCGCTGCTTCACAAACCACTGACCAAGTGGAGACAAGGAGGCCAAAGAAGAAAGAAGATAAGCTTGCATTTCTGGTTATCACCCTTGTAAATCTTTTTTGAACCCTCCCGAGTGCCTCTGTATCCTTTTTACAATATGGAGAGCAGAACTGTAGTTAGTTTTTCAAGTATTGTCTAACCCAGGTTTGATACAAATTTAGCATAACTTCTGTACTTTAGAAATAAACCCTAGTGCGTGGTTTTTTTTTTTATGGCCTTATTAACCTGTGTGACTACTTTTGATTTGTGTAATTGTACTCCTAGCTCCCGTTGCTCCCATATTCCATTTAGATTCTTATTTTCTAAGTAATATTCAACCTCCTTACTCTTCTTGCCAAAATGTAAAACCACACATTTATCTATGTTGATACTTATTTACCAATTACTGGCCCATTTTGCAAGTTTATTGATGTCTTCCTGTGATTTGTTGCAGATTTCCTAAGTATTAACTAACCCTCCCCAATCTGATTGATTCCGAAGTCTAAATCATTGATAGAAATTGTGAACACCAGTGGTCCCACTGATCCTTTTGGGACCCCACTTTCCATGTTCTGCCAACCTTTACTCCTGCCCTCTGTTTTCTGTTATAAAGATACAAAAAAATTATTTTAAATTAAAATGTGGGAGTAGAACGAAGGAATGTAGGTTCAAACTAGTAAAAAGACTGACAGCAGGAAATTCTTTTTCACACAAAGAGTGAATAAGAGTGAATGTAGAATAAACTTCCAGATAAAGTAATGGAGGCAAAAGCACCGAAAGTGCTTAAGAAATTATTCGACACTACAGTGGAGATACATTAGGATCACTCTGGATGGATGAATTTAGATAGGCCGAATGGACATCTTGGCCTGTACTTATCCTGCCCTCTGTTTCCCATGATCTTGGAGCTGTGGAACTCCTCTGTTCCACTGATCATTCTTTCATCCTACAATCTACAGTCTTTTTAATCTCAGGCTTGGTGTCACAAAGCCTTGGTGCTTTATCTAGCTTTCTCAATAAAAGAAAGACCAACACAGTGAGATTCCCAATTCATGAAGGAATCCCAATTCTTGGGCAGAGGCAGGTTGTGAGGGTGAAACTGATGGATTGGTTGAGCTCAGCCTCATATCCTAATATAAGTATATAGAGTTGGCATTGGTGGCGACTTAGGAGAATGTGTCTCCTCCCTGTCAACTGCGGATGGTGAATGGCTCAGGTAAACTTTAACAGATGGAACAAACAATAAGACATAGCTGGAAAAAAATGCACCAGTATTTATTGTATTAATTCAACATAATTAGATGGACAGAAAGCACATTACACATATCAGAATCCTCTCCATTAGGGAAATGACAAGTACCACATGCAGTGCTGTATGACGCCTAGCTTACAGAATATCATGACAGCTGTGTCATTAGAGATTTCTAATGCTGTTACAGATTATGTAATGCTGTATGAGTAATGCTAAGCATTAGAAGTGAGCTATTGTACATTATTTTAATTAACTTAATTATTGTATGATTTGCTAAATGAAGTTGGGACTGTACGATATCTTGAAAGGGTCTTTGAGTAGTTTAGTTTAGAGATACAGCACTGAAACAGGCCCTTCAGCCCACCGAGTCTGTGCCGCCCATCAACCACCCATTTATACTAACCCTATACTAATTCCATATACCACATCCCCACCTGTCCCTATATTTCCCTACCACCTACCTATACTAGGGGCAATTTATAATGGCCAATTTACCTATCAACCTGCAAGTCTTTGGCATGTGGGAGGAAACCGGAGCACCCGGAGGAAACCCACACAGACACAGGGAGAACTTGCAAACTCCACACAGGCAGTACCCAGAATTGAACCCGGGTCACTGGAGCTGTGAGGCTGCAGTGCTAACCACTGCGCCACTGTGCCGCACTGTGCCGCCAGTTTCTTAACCACATCAATGAACTGAGCACAATACAGGCTGCAGAACTGTTGGCAATGATGCTGCTTTTTCAGAAAGCTGATGCTATTTTATTCAAAGATTTTTGTTTGTCCCAGGAATTCTCTTAGTTTGTTTGGACCACGGCACAATGGTTTCATCAGCAGAGTTAAAAAAACAACAAAAGAACTCATAACCGCATACGATTCTGAACCATCTATTAGGGTGTGACACTGGTGGTGTAGAAAGCCTTGATCGGGTCCAGTGACCCTGACTGCCTCTGGCCGTTCCACAAGTTGTTCCATGTGCCTTTGGGCATCCATTCAGGGCCAGCCTGGCTGTGTTAACAGGGTTGGGATCCATTGCTGTTCACTACGATTTTGTTGCTGCCCCTCAACAAAAGGAGGAAAGGGAATGTTTTTAGGAGGAAAGTTTGTAACAGCATCAAAAGCCCTATTAAAATCAAGCAATGTATTAGAACTGAACATTTTAATTCATTAAAGGAGCTAAATAAATGTTAGTTCTTGTTGGTGCTATAGTTTTTTTGCTCTTATCCATTTTTAGCTCTGAATTCCTTCCCTAAACCTCTCTGCCTCACCACCCCTCTATCTCCTCCTTTAAGAGGCTGCTTAAAACTAACCTCTTTGACCAAGCATTCAATCACCTGTCCCAATATCTCCTTCTTTGGCTTGGTGTCGCTTTTTGTCTGATTACGCTCCTGTGAAGTGCCCTGGAATGTTAACGACACTATATAAAGTTGTTGCTGTTGATCCATAAAGAAAGAAGGACAGAAAAGGAGTGAATAGAATGGTACTCATTGGTGGTGTGAAAGACCAACAGGCCATTCTTGTAGATGACATGGCAGACACATGTGGAAGCACATGTCATGCTTCTGGCCACCTGCTAGCCAGCTGTTGTCAACTTGCGCTAAGGAAGTTTATGTTAACCTCACTTGTCTATTTATGGTTATTTTGCTGATTAAACAATACTGGCTTTATTGTTATAATGAGCACCGTTCCATAAGAGGAGAAAAATGAAGATTTGCTCAAATAATCAGGTAATTGATCCTTGCTGAGGCAAGATGAAGAATCCACAATGCATAATCTTTGTCTTACCTGTACAGCCACATCATCCACTAAAACCCAACAGTTTTAAAGAGTGTGCAGGAACAGAGGGACCTGTGGGTGCATGTGCATTGATCTTTGAATGTGGAGAGAGTGGTTGGTAAAGCATATGAGATCTTGGGCTTCATAAATAGAAGCACTGAGGTCAAAAGCAGGCAAGTTATGCTGAACCTTTATAAAGCTCTGGTTAGGCTCCAATGGAGTATTGTGTCCAGTTCTGGTCACCACATTTCAGGAAGGATGAGAGGGTGCAGAGGAGATTTACCAGAATGGTTCCAGGGATGGATGATTTTGTTTACAAGGTTAGGTTGAAAAAGCTGGGTTAGTTCTCCTTCGAACAATGGTGATTGAGGGGAGATTTAATACAAGTGTTCAAGATTATGACAGGCTTAGATATGTTAGACAAGGACAAACTGTTCCCATTAACTAATGGTACAAGGACTCGGGGACACAGATTGAAGGTTTTGGGAACAGATGCAGGGTGAATTTGAGGATGACCTGGAGACAATGACTTCAAGAGGAAGTTGGATGGCTACTTGAGGGAAATAGACTTGCAGGGCTACGGGGATCGAGAGGGGAAGTAGGACTGGGAGGATAGCTCCGTGGAGAGCCGGCATGGACTAGATGGGCCGAATGCCATCTTCTCTGATGTAAATGACTCTATGATTCTGGCTTTGCTGTGCTGCTCAGGAATGAACATTGCTCTGCCACATTTCTGTAAAGTACATCATATTATTTACTGGAATTGTTACAGATCAGCTTAAAAGTGGTCACTGCTGTGTTATTGAACTGTGTAAAATATTATCCATACTTGCAATTTGAAGGCATGTAATCTTAACTATTTCACATGGACCGAATTTTATTTCTCACATTTTTGCTTTGTTTCCAGAAAACAAACATGGTACGGAAAATATATCAGAACTCTGTGGTTGTATTTTGCAAGAATTGTAAGTTTTAGAGAAGCGGATTTCCATGAACTATGAGACTTGTTACTGGTTATGTGACTTTTTTCACACCAAAGCACAAAGAAGCTGGTTAAACCATTAAGGTCATGCACTGATTCTTTTTATGGTAAACAAATGTGGAAATTTTTTGTTCCATTAGAGATGCAATACAATAGTGATGGTTATCAACAAACACTTCACTGATATTAAAACTGATGGTTGACTACTCATACTCCACAATAGCAGAAGAAACAGCTCAAGGTGCTAGCCAATTGGTTAAGAAATTAATTCCAGTACCTATACATTTTTGAAATGTGAACACTACTGATGTACAATCAAATTGCAGTGTGTTGAGTGAGTTAAATAAAATGTCCTCTTTGCACAGTGGCGCAGTGGTTAGCACCGCAGCCTCACAGCTCCAGTGACCCGGGTTCAATTCTGGGTACTGCCTGTGTGGAGTTTGCAAGTTCTCCCTGTGTTTGCGTGGGTTTCCTCCGGGTGCTCCGGTTTCCTCCCACATACCAAAGACTTGCAGGTTGATAGGTAAATTGGCCATTAGCAATTGCCCCTAGTGTAGGTAGGTGGTAGGGAAATATAGGGACAGGTGGGGATGTGGTAGGAATATGGGATTAGTGTAGGATTAGTATAAATGGGTGGTTGATGGTCGGCACAGACTCGGTGGGCCAAAGGGCCTGTTTCAGTACTGTATCTCTAAACTAAACTAAACTAAAATATAGAAAAAAGCGAGGCTGTAGAGTGGGAGATGCACCAAGGGATTATAGTACACAAGACTTTGAAGGCCCACAACCAGTATCACAAGGCGATTGATAAATCAATTTTTTTTATTTGTTCATGGGATGTGGGCACTGCTGACGAGGCCAGCATTTATTGCCGTCCTTAATTGCTCTTGAGAAGTTGGAATATTAGGCTGCATTGCCAGGACAATTTAATACAAAATAAGAACTACTATTCTGTCTTTGTACAAGGCCTTGTTCAGGTCTCATTTAGATTGTTGTTTCCAGTTGTGGTCCCTTCACGTGTTGGATGATATAGAGCTTAAAGAAGTTTTAAGCAATGTCTTAAAGGAGGAGAGATAGAGAGGTGCAGAGGCAGAGAGGGAATTCCAGAGTTAAAAAAAAAAGAATCGCAGCAAATTCAAATTCAGACTGTCAACAACTGATGTAACCCTTTTAGCTCCCCCAGTATCCGGACAGACAATTACACAATACTGGATGATATGGAAGCCCTGGAAAAGGTTGAGAAGAAGATCACTAGATTGATACCTAGTTTAAAGGCCCTGAGTTAACATGATAGACTAAAAAATGCAGACTTCAAGGAGGTTTGATTGAGGACTTTAAAATAATGATAGGATTAGAGCCAGTCCATATGAATAGGCAGTTTGAGCAAGAAAGATAATGGATATAAATTTAAGTTACATAAGCATAGAACAGGGATTAGATATCGAGAGATACTTCTTTTCACAGAGTTGTTGATCCCTGGAGCAGGTTGCCAGCGTAGAGATTCACTGCACGTATTCAAAAGAGAGCTGGAGGCATTTCTGAGAGGAGCCAATATAGAAGATAGGTGAGTATTGGGAAATGTATTTCCCAGTCACCGTGAACTCCTGGAACTTGTTTGGTTGCCTTCGGAGGCCAGAGAGGGGTTCTTTTCCTAAATTGGCCCAATGTTTTCTCTCTGGTTTTCTTCTGCCTCTTGCAGAAGACCTCATGCCTGCTGAATGGTGGACCGACTGAGGGACCGAATAAAGGGAATGCAGAAGTTAAACTATGACTGTATAATATGGGTTTGATAGCCCAGTTGGTCTTTATCTATCTTTCCTTTTCACCTGTCTGTATGTGTGAGGTGAGGGGAAGGGAGAGTCCATGATTGACATAACCATGGAGCAAAACTGATGGGCCTAATGGCCTTTTCTGGTTTCAAACATTCTTATTGCTCACCCACCTTAAGCAGGTGATTTTCTTTCACTTCTGTCTTGAGCCCATTTCCCACTGATTCCTCTATGTGAACAGAAACAGGAAAGAGACTATGTTGCTCATATAACCGGGTGTAAGGGTGAATTAGACCTTAATTAGGAACATCTAAACCAGATCGATATTTCTTGCTTCTTCTAACCTTCCCCAAACAAAAGTTCATGACACTCAACTGAAACGTACAGGTGTGAAAAATAAAAGGTAAGTTAAAATGGAGGCATGTAGCAGCCTTAAAATATTTTGGTGACCAACTTGCTCCTGAGTGCGTATAGCTCACCCGGACCCCCTCCCTCTGCCAACCCACCTCCACTAAAATCAGAGGTGCAGGTAACAATCCACACAATGTCACAATAATGGAACTCCCTTCCTAACAGCACTGTGGGTGTACCTACCTCACATGGACTGCAGCAGTTCAAGAAGGCAGCTCACCAGCACCTTCTCAAGGGCAATTAGGGATGGGCAATAAATGCTGGCATAGCCAGTGACGCCCACATCCCATGAATGAATTTAAAAAAATCATGGGAACCAACGTCTATCAATTAGTCTACAACAGACTCAGACATGAGGTGAAGAAAACCCCAGTGGTGGAAAGCTTTGGGAACCAGGGGCTAGAAACTGGTTTCAGACGGTGGACTAAAAGGAGCATTATCAGATCAGCCACCTGTTGTACACTGTGCCTGATATTGAGTTCCATTGCAGTTAATAGAATTAATATCAGGTGCTGCGTAGAATGGGCGTCACCAACCGAGACTAATTTCTAGCTCAGCAGGTCTAAAATTACCTTCTTCCTGCAGGTTACACTCACTACATGTAATGTCTCAAATTATTATTTTCTGCAAGAAATCTAATTTTGTATTTGAATGCTCACTGAAATGTTGTCTATATGGACTTGTTTTGAAATTACCCTCTTTCAAGTGCAGGTCATGTCCACTGTATTTTCTGTATTAGATAAGGTGAAACTGCTGGTCACAGACTACATTATCTATTGTCTTCAGAATCCTATAAACAACAATCATATCACCCTGGTCTCAACCATCTCTTTTCTAGTGAGACCAATTTACATAATCGCTCTTCATAATATAATCCCTCTGTCTCCTCAATCATTGTGAATTATGCCACAATAGAGAGGCAAAGGGTGCTTCCCTCCAAGACACAAGGAAACATTTTGTGGTCAGTCACCTAGAGCCTCTCGCATCTACATCCTCACGGTCACGAGTAAGACCCACATTATCAGTGGGTCAGGACCAGGTCACCCTTCTAGACTCTCATCTGGGTTGAGTTAGAGAGCAAGATAAAAAAGACAGGAGGAAGATAAGAAATACCTTTTTTAAAAAAAGTGGTGATGAAAGAATAAAATGTGTCCAGTTTCGGTGATTAATCTCCAGAATTTCTTGCCATCACTGGGAAAACCAGAAAATGTGGGATTTGCTACCGTGGTTTGCTATAGCCTAAAATAACACTGAGAGACACGAAGGTTTCTGCTGAGCTTTGCTTCTTACTATAATTTTCCTCTAAAGCAATGTCAGTTCTTACAGTGTGTAACCTTGCATGGTGGGGGGACGGGGGCTGGCGGAGAGGATAAGATTTATAGAATTACAGAATATTCAACATGCTTTTGAAGCAGAAATCATTTTATTCTACGTGCTGGTGATTTGGATGCGAGAGGTGTAAGAACAGACTTAAGGAGTGTACAAAGGTGTACAGTACCTTCACTGGCTTCTGAGAACTTGTCAGCCAAAACCCTTAATAGCGAAGCAACACCTAGTTCATCACCAGAGAAAGAGTACAACACATGCCAGGTCAATACAGAGGAATTTATGTGCATGGGCTGTGGTTGTAACTGTTATTTATAAATTGACCTTTTATAAGCCACTTCCGTGTTCATGACTGGCAGAACTCAGAATCATTTTGAAAGGTAATGTAGTCATAGAAACAACATGCCAATCATTGTTATTGGTATATTAACAATCTTATATCTGTGCATACTTCTGGTCTATAAAACTTTTTCCAATCTGGATTCCAATGTCCACATTGATAATGGAAACTGCTTATGTAAACATGTCACACTACAATTACATCTTCCCACCAGTCGCAGCACTGCAGTACCTCACCTTTTGAGGCTCCCAATTTCTCAGCCTGTACTGCAGAGAAACTTCAATTTTCTAACTTACTACTCTGCTCTCCAAATGTTTCTATTTCATTATAAATAGTAATATTTTGGGATGAATTTTAGAAGCTTGCTGCTGACCTCGGCAGCAAACTTCGAAGATGGCGACCCGCATGCACGGGCTTTACTCCATGGAGCCACCGTGGTATTAAACATGGCAGCTCATTAACATGGCTGGGGTGGATCGCGCCTCCCCCCCCCCCCACCCTCCACGATGATGTGGACGGGGCAGGCATTCCATTTCCAGCAAAGGCGTCCAGCTCCACTGTGCAGGCGCCGACGCCATTTTTAAAGGGCTTCCAGCACTTACATTTAATGTAAACTTTTAAAGTTACAGGAGTTTTAAAAATTAAATAAAGTTATCCCGACCCTCTCCCCCCCCCCACCCCCACAATTACCATCCAATTTATTACTTGCCCTCTCCCCCCAGAAAAACTTACCTTGTGTTCCCGACCTTCCACCCCCAAAGTTTAATAAACTATGAACTTTACCCCTTCCCACCACCCCCTAGGCCAATCTATTGACCCCGCTCCCCCTTCCCACCCTGAAAATCTGCTTGCTCCCAGCTCCAACCAGTGTTCCGCCTCGGAACTGCGAATCCAAAGGCACGGGAGTCCCGGCCACCGACCTCAATATCGCAGCCAGTGGGAGCAGGTAAGTCATTAATTCATTAACTTATATTCATTAACATAATTAAATGCTGTTCCTGTCACCAAGCGACGGTGGGGGGGTGCCACTGACAATATGGGGCCGGGTCTTCCCAGTGTCGAGGCCCATGGTGGGCCTCTCCCGGAGGCATTTTCCAGACCCCTTCGCCATGATCCTGACATTGGGATTGGTAAAATTCAGCCCTTTATAAAGGCAGAATGTATGACTTTAAACAGAATTGAATGTTACACTTGTACATCCTGATCTAATTATCCCGTTGTCCTGGTTTCACTCAACATTACACTTAGGTGTCAATTCTAACTCAGAGAGGGTTTCTGGAGGACGTGGTAGTGGGGGCGGGGGTGGGGGGAGGTGCAGGGCAACTGTGAAACACTCTTGTTGACTTAGGTTTCAAGCCTGGGGTATTTTAAGACCATTGACATGGAATTCACAGCTTCTGCCACATATAGTTTAAGAACTTACCATTCTTCATCAGAAGGCATCCAAATAAAACACCTGCCTCATTCTGATAAAACAAACATATTTCTGGCTGTTCCATGGGGCTTCAGTTGTGTCTGCTCCTTGAATGGTGCCAGTGTTCGTAAGGCCCAGGAAGGTTCCTGTCTTCATGACTGCAGCCAATACCATGCCACCAAGAAGATTTGAGAGCAGGCCTGGGCACTGAGCTCTGGCCCCCGGCACTACTTGCTGTCGGACAGCACCAGAAGAGGAGCATTCACCCCGGCTGACCTTCTATCCTACACTTTCCACCCACCATGGCCCTTTACCTAGGTTACTCATTTTAAAAGAATGAAGGATCAAAAGAACCACTGGAACACAGCTGTTTAAAAGGTAAAATACAAACGCTTAACATTTGCATCAACAGCATTAACAAATGCTTTCCTAATACATCAGCAACAGGAAAAGACCTTTAGGCCCAAGAAATGGGAAGAAAATGTTGAGTTCTCTCCCCTCCCCTCCCCATTTATATTCTATTTCTGCCTCTGGTAACACATTTTGAACAGAATTTTTTTTCTATGAAGAATCAGTTCAAATTGCTTTGTGGTAGCACTTTGTCATTGTGATACAGTTCCTCATTATTACAATCCTATAATCGCCAGGGAATTTCCAGTGTACATTAATCGCATACAACATACGCAATTCTCAAAGTATGTTGAGCAATGGAAACCACGGAAACGGTTCCATGGTTAGTTGGGAATAGAAAAACAGACACACAATTGCTCCCATCTGGCCTGCTTTAACACCATTGGTCCAGAGCCCTGTCAATCTAACAGATTGGCCAATCAGATCAAACAGTTTCTTATCAGCTGTCAATGAGATTGTAGAAAATGATACAAACAGGGTGGTCACATAATCACTATATAGATAATCAAAATCTTGGACAGCAACACCAAAGTTTGGCAAAGTCACATGATTATTACTGGCTGATGAGATTGCTCAAAAGGGCCACGCCAATTTATTCTGTTGAGATATAGGTTAAGGCACATCTTTAGTCTAAAGCACTGAAATCTACTGTACAGTCAAATGATAGGAAATGCTAGATGATCAAAGACCAGGGTCTAGCTAGTATGCCTTCTACCATCCTGCTAATTGCATGATACAACAAAAACAGTGGCGTTGGCTACTCATGGCAATCAATCTCTCAATTAGTTTACAACAGACACAGTTATGGCACCAAGAAACCGCAGTGGTGGAGAGCTCCTTCAAGTATTTAGCAAGTTCCCTTTCAAAGGCTAGAGTTGAATCTATAACCACCATCCTATTAGGAAACACAATTCAAATCCTCACTAATTGCATAAAAAGCTTTCCTCATGTCGCCTCTGTTCCTTTTGCCAAAATTCATTCCAAAATGAATAGGGACACTGCATATTCTTTTAGTTAAAGTGTTAGTCACGGATGGATTATTTTTAGTAACTGTCAGATTTTCAATTGGTACTATATTATTGTATTAACTAAGGCAACTTCTAGGATAGAGTGAAAAAAATGGGAAACCCCAGAAGTTCATCAGCATCTGAATGTGTAAATGATGGATGTGCCAGGACTGGCCAAATGGTCTCCTTCTGTTCTGTATCATTCTATCATTCCCTCTGTTTTCCCTTCTTATTTTTCATTTTTAGGTGGAGCATTTTTAAGATTTTCTCATTTTACTTCCAATCACCACTACCTTCTCAAGGGCAATTAGGTTTGGGCAATAAATGCTGGCCTAGCCAGCGACGCCCCCATGCCAAGAATGAACGAATTTCCGGCATACACCATAAAATGCTGTGCAGCCAGCTTTATGAAGCTTTGTTTGTTGACCCCTGCATGTGTAAAATCCCACATATTTATCACCAGAAAAAGGAATTTCAGAATCATTTCCACAAAACATAATCAAATTATTTCTTTTTACAGCAGCAAAATACTGCAGATGCTGGAAATCCAAGAAACAGAAAATGCAGGAACAGCTTAGCAGGCCTGGCACCATCCGTGTTTCAGGGTGATGACCCTTCGTCAGGGCTGGGAGTGATTTCTTATGTAACAGTTTTTAAGTAAGGCAGGGAATTGGGGAGGGGAGGAAAGAACCTAAAGGAAGGTCTGTGATAGTTTGGAAGGCAGGAGGGATTAAATGACAAAAGGGATGAAGTTGCAAGGTAAAAAAAGATAGCCGTTTAGTAGTACAGAACTTGAGTATTGGTGAACATAGAGACATGGGGCTGACTTTTACGTCGGGCGGATGGGAGCTGTCCACTGACATCAAAGTTGGTTGCGTAACCACTTCCTTCTAGCCCGGGGATTCGTCCCGTATTTTACAGGTCCCCAGGCTTTAATTGCTCCAAGGCGGGACTTCCACCCGCTTGAGGGAGGAAGTCCCACCTCATTGAGCTGCCGGCCAATCAACGGGCCGGCAGCTCTAGTCCCAGATGTGCCACCGGGAATGGTGGCTGCTGCTGGGAGTGCAGCCCAGCTGAGGACATGGAGCCAGGACTGCAGGTAAGTTAGAGTTGCCTCGCTGGGGGTAATCGGTCGCTCCCTGGCAAGGCAAGGGTGGTCGTTTGAGGGAAGGGGGGCCCAATTGTCAGGCGCCCCTCCCCCCACCAGGCAGCCTTTCACATCTCCCGGACACCTGCTTGCCAAGGGTAAAATCCCGTGGAGGCGGGCGAAGGCCTTTAAGTGGCCATTAAGTGGCCATCAAGGGCCTTGATTGGCCTGGGGCGGATGGCCCATTTCTTGCCACCACCACCACCCCCCGGCCCACATAAAGTGGGGCGGAGGCGGGAGCAGGTCGGGAAGTTCTGCCAGAGCCTCCCGCCCAATATTATGCCACCCACCCCCAACCATGCGGCTCGCTGGGGTGGCATAATATTCTGGCCACGTTGTTGAAGCTTTTCGTCTTGCACTCATCAGGACAATCACAAGAATAACCAATGTAAGGGAAAACCACAGCTTATACTGCATGAGAAGAGAGTGCTGATTGGTTGGCAAGTGAACTCTGATTTGTAGGGGCATTGCCATGGCAAATGCACCAGTTTATGGTGACTGACAGTTAACTGCCAAGCTTTGTTTAAAATTTAAACCAGGCAGCTTGACTCTGATTGGTCAGGGCATTGCCCTGAGGAATGAACCAGCAAATGGCTGTCACTTATTTTGTTCAGCTGTAACAGGCGCAATGTTTGTACAAGAAACGAAAAAGAAAGATGTGACGAGAACCTTGTGTCATGCAGGCCCCCACCTGCTACGAATGAGGCATATTAATTTTGTCATATGAACATTGATTTTAAACTTGCTGTGAAGAAGAGAAGGCCTGTTACAAGGGCTGCCAGGCACTTAGCTGAAAAACATTTGCATACTAACAGACAGTGCTTGTGAGACAAAAGGACCATTCCCTGACATATTCAACCGACAATAGATTTTGATCACCAGACATTGAAGGTATAAGGAAGAGCATTCCAGAGACCGCTAAGGTGATACAATCCACAAAAGCCAGGACTGGTTAAATCAGCTGGTCCCATGACTAACTGGCTGGGCCAGGGTTTTTGAACTAGCCACAGAGTTTTGAACTCAAAGACTGTTTGCTCCTGGAGTGAGAAAACCTCTCCTGTCTGCTCCCATCTCTTTCTCACAAGCCTCTGGACCCACTGAAGACACATCAACTTCAAGAGAGAAAAGTCTCCTCCATTGAACAAGGTTTAAGAAGAATACTGGGCCCCAACGAAAAACAAGACCTACCTACAATCAAGGACTTTACAGAGACCTTGAAGAACAGTAACCAAAACCATCTTCAGATATTGCCTCAAACTTTTCCACTTTATTTCTTCTGCTTTTTTTTGTCTCTATCTGCATGTGTGTATCATGTATGCATGCTAGCATGGGCGCATCGCGTATCCGTAGGTGTTAACTGAATTAGAGTTTAAGTTTAATAAAGTTCAACCTTTTTTCTTTAAACCTAAGAAAATCTGTTTGGCTGGTTTCTTTGCTTTATAATTGGAAGTTAGTGAACAAGGATTCACTAAATGGGAGCTTAAAAAAAAGTGTGTTTAAAATTAAACCCTGTTACAGTAAGACCAGGTGAAGGCTGAGTGGGAACCCTGACCCCTTTCTCACCTGGTTGTAACACTTGTTTAAAAACTATTACATATCTAAGTACTCCCAGCTATGATGAAAGGCCACCCACCTGAAACGTTAACTGTTTCTCTCTCCACAGTTGCTGCCAGACCTGCTCAGTATTTCCAGCATTTTCACATCTTTCAAACATTATAATGGCTTTTACCACTTGTAGAACCAGCCATATAAATACTGCAGCTACAAGAGCAGGTCAGAGGCTGGGAAATCTGCAGCGAGTAACTTACATCCTGACTCCCCAAAGCCTGTCCACCATCTACAGGGCACAAGTCAGGAGTGTGATGTTATACTTTCCACTTGAATGCAGTTCCAAGAACACTCAAGAAGCTCGAATCATTCAGGAGAAAGGAGCCCACTTGATTGACATCCCATCCACCAGCCTAAACATGCGCTCCCTCCACTACTGATGCACAGTGGCAGTTGTGTGTACCATCTACAAGATGCACTTCAGCAACGCACCAAGGCTCCTCAGACAGCACCTTCCAAACCTGTGACCTCTACCACCTAGAAGGACAAGGGCAACAGATGCACAAGAACAACACCACCTGCAAGTTCCCCTCCAAGTCACACTCCATCCTGACTTGGAACTATATCGCCATTCATTCACTATCACTGGGTTAAAATCCTGGAACTCTCTCCCTCCCTAACAGAACTGTGGGTGTATCTACACCACATAGACTTCAGCAGTTCAAGAGGCAGCTCACCACCACCTTCTCAAGGCCAATTAGGGACGGGCAACAAATTTTGGCCTTGCCAGTGACACTCATATCCTGAGAAAGATTTAAAAAAATACTGACTTGTTTGGGTGGAACTCTTCTATTTACTATTTTGGCAGGTTGTTAATCTGTTTAAACTAAACTGGTTAATGGCTTTGTAAAAGTGCCCAATAGAAGAAAGTCATCCCAACAGCTTATTATAAACAGCACACAAAGGAATTGAGTTACACAGGTTAGAAGATTGACCATATTCATATAAAATATGAACAGGGGATGACGTCTGTTGTTTGTGTTGATGTGGAAATTGTTAGAACTTGTTGGCAGCGTTCCTCTCACAAGATGGAAAAGGCATTGAGGCAACAGCAATTGGTGCTGTCAACAGAGGGAGGAAAGGATTTGTGCAAACTGCCTACTCAGTGCTTTTATATAACTAGGTGGAGGTTCCTGCCAACAGCAGCGTTATCTGATGATGGAGAGATTTCTTTTTTTAATTGCTGGTGGAGGGAGCTCAATTTAGTTATTTGGATTGCATTGCAAATGCATTTTCTCATTGTTGAAATTATCCTGCCTTTCATTTTCCACCAGGCATCTCTTTTGCAAAATAACAAGAAGTTTGATGCATTAAAAGGATTTGTGTTTTCTAAGGCTAAAGCCCTGGAATTCCCTCACTAAATCTTTGACTCTCCTCCTTTAAGACATTACTTAAAACCTACCTCTATCACCAAACATTTGATCGTCTGTCCTAATATCTCCTTCCTGGGCTCAGTGCCATTTTTTGTTTGTTTATGCTCCTGTGTAGTGCCTTGGGACATTTTATGTTATAGGTGCTAAATAAATGCATGTTGTTGTTGTATTTATAGAGAACCTTTTTGTCCTTGGGATGCAAACTAATTACTTTTGCAGTGTAATCACTAAGAAGAAGACAAACATCACAGCCATTTCACACTCAGCAAAGTCCCCAGAACAGCAAATGATTAATCAAGTTTAGGTGATGTTAGTTGAGAGATGAATGTGGCCTAGAAACGATGAACTCTCTGCTCCTTTTTAAAATAGCCCCATTGTAGCATTTTACATCGACCTAAACAAGCAAATGGGACCTTGGTTAAACACCTCACCAAATAATAGCTAGGGGAGGTGGTGGTATAGTCACTAAACTCGTAACCCAGAGATCCAGGTTATTGCTCTGGGGTAATGGGTTCAAATCCCACCACAGCAAAAAAAATGGAATTTAAATTTGATGAATAAAAATCTAGAATTAAAAAAAAGCTAGTCTAATGATGGCCATGAAATCATTGTCAATTTTTGTAAAAAACCCATCTGGTTTGCTAATGTCCTTTAGGGAAGGAAATCTGCTGTCCTTACCTGGTCTAGCCTACATGTGATTCCAAACCCATGGCAATGTGGTTGACTCTGAAATGGCCTAGCAAGCCATTCAGTTGTATCTAACCGCTACGAAGTCAATAAAGAATTAAACCAGACTGACCACCCGGCACTGACCCCCCAGGTACCGGAAACGACATCAGCAAACCCAGCCCTGTCTACCCTGCAAAGTCCTCCTTACTATTATAGAAAGTTTAAGGCACAGAAAGAGGCCACTTGGCCCATCTGGGGATTTGTGCCAAAGTTGGGAGAGCTGTCCCATAGACTAGTCAAGCAACAGTCTAACATAGTCATACTCATGGAATCATACCTCAAAATGTCCCAGACTCTGCCATCACCATCCCCAGGTACATCCTGTCCCAGTGGCAGCATAGACACAGCAAAGGTGGCGGCACAGTGGTATACAGTCGGGAAGGAGTTGCCCTGGGAGTCCTCAACATCGACTCCGGATCCCATGATGTCTCATGGCATCAGATCAAGCATCGCAAGGAAACCTCCTGCTGATTACCACCTACCGTACTGCCACCCCCGCCCCCTCAGCTGATGAATCAGTACTCCTCCATGTTGAACACCACTTGGAGGAAGCACTGAGGGTGGCAAGGGCACAGAATGTACTCTGGGTGGGGGACTTCAATGTCCATCACCAACAGTGGCTTGGTAGCACCACTACTGACCGAGCTGGCCCAGTCTTAAAGGACATAGCTACTAGACTGGGTTAGTGCTAGGTGGCAAGGGAACCAACAAGAGGGAAAAATATTCTTGACCTCATCCTCACCAATCTGCCTGTTACAGACGCATCTGCCCATGACAGTATTGGTAGGAGTAACTACCGCACAGTTCTTTTGGAGAGAAAGTCCTGTCTTTATATTGAGGGTACCCTCCATTGTGTTGTGTAGCACTACCACCGTGCTAAATAGGATAGATTTCGAACATATCTAGCAATGCAAAACTGGACATCCATGAGGCACTGTGGGCCATCAGCAGCAGAATTGTACTCAACCACAATTTGTAATCTCATGGCCCGGCATATCCCCCACTCTATCATTACCATCAAGCCAGGGGATCAACCCTGGTTCAATGAAGAGTGCAGGAGGGCATGCCAGTAACAGCACCAGGCATACCTCAAAATGAGGTGTCAACCTGGACTACTTGAGTGCCAAACAGCGTAAGCAGCATGCGATAGACAGAGCTAAGTAATCCCATAACTAACAGATAAGAACTAAGCTCTGCAATCCTGCCATATCCAGTCGTGAATGGTGGTGGACATTTAAACAACTAACTGGAGGAGGTGGCTCCACAAATAACCCCATCCTCAATGATGGGGGAGCCCAGCACATCAGTGCAAAAGATAAGGCTGAAGCATTTGCAACAATCTTCAGTCAGAAGTACCGTGTTGATGATCCATCTTGGCCTCCTCCTGACATCCCCAGCATCACAGATGCCAGTCTTCAGCCAATTCGATTCACTCCGTATGATATCAAGAAACGACTAAAGGCACTGGATACTGCAAAGGCTATGGGCCCTGACAACATTCCGGCAATAGTCCTGAAGACATGTGCTCCAGAACTTGCCGTGCCGCTAGCCAAGTTGTTCCAGTACTGGCATCTACTACTAGATGCCAGTAGTTCCACTGGCATCTACCCTGCAATGTGGAAAATTGCCCAGGTATGTCCTGTACACAAAAAGCAGGACAAATCCAACCCGGCCAATTACCGCCCCATCAGTCTACTCTCGATCATCAGTAAAATGATGAAAGATGTCGTCGACAGTGTTATCAAGCGGCACTTGCTTAGCAATACCCTGTTCACTGACGCTCAGTTTGGATTCCACTGGGGCCACTCAGCACCAGACATCATTACAGCCTTGGTTCAAACATGGACAAAAGAGCTGAACACCAGAGGTGAGGTGAGAGTGACTACCCTTGACATCAAGGCAGCATTTGACCAAGTATGGCATCAAGGAGCCCTAGCAAAACTGGAGTCAATGGGAATCAGGGGGAAAACGCTCCGGTGGTTGGAGTCATACCTAGCGCAAAGGAAGACAGTTGTAGTTGTTGGAGGTCAATCACCTCAGCTTCGGGACATCACTGCAGGAGTTCCTCAGGGTAGTGTCCTAGGCCCAATCTTCAGCTGCTTCATCAATGACCTTCCTTCAATCATAAAGTCAGAAGTGGGGATGTTCGCTGATGATTGCACAATGTTCAGCACCTTTCGCGACTCCTCAGATACTGAAACAGTCCATGTAGAAATGCAGCAAGACCTGGACAATATCCAGGCTTGGGCTGATAAGTGGCAAGTGACATTCATGCCAGGCAATGACCATCTCCAACAAGAGAGAATCTAACCATCTCCCCTTGACATTCAATGGCATTATGATCACTGAATCCCCCACTATCAACATCTTGGGGGTTACCATTGACCAGAAACTGAACTGGAATAGCCATATAAATACCGTGGCTACAACAGCAGGTCAGAGGCTAGGAATCCTGCGGTGAGTAACTCACCTCCTGACTCCCCAAAGCCTGTCCACCATCTACAAGGCACAAGTCAGGAGTGTGATGGAATACTCTCAACTTGCCTGGATGGGTGCAGCTCCAACAACACTCAAGAAGCTCGACAACATCCAGCACAAAGCAGCCCGCTTGATTGGCACCCCACCCACAAACATTCACTCCCTTTACCACCGCGCACAGTGGCAGCAGTGTGTACCATCTGCAAGATGCACTGCAGCAACACAGCAAGGCTCCTTAGACAGCAGCTTCCAAACCCGCGACATCTGCCAACTAGAAGAACAAGGGCAGCAAATGCATGGGAACACCACCAACTGCAAGTTCCACTCCAAGTCACACATCATCCTGACTTGGAACTATATCGCCGTTCCTTCACTGTCGCTGGGTCAAAATCCTGGAACTCCCTTCCTAACAGCACTGTGGGTGTACTTACCCCACATGGACTGCAGCGGTTCAAGAAGGCAGCTCACCACCACCTTCTCAAGGGCAATTAGGGATGAGCAATAAATGCTGGCTCAGCCAGCGACGCCCACATCCCAGGAACGAATAAAATAAACTTCCTGCAATGCAGCACTCCCTCAACATGCTTGGTTGGTTTTTAACTGGTTGCTATTTTATGGGCTTAAGCTGACAAGAAAGAGCAGGGTATAGCACCTGTAAAGCGTACAATCTGGCCACAGCCTTGGTGGGGTATCTTCTCTTGGTGGACCCTTGCTCATGGCTGTGAAGGCCAATCCTTGAGAGGCGGGTTTTGCCACAAGTGCTGCACATGAAGCTGTGAGCTGTTATTTTTGATGTTGGCGCCTGTCACCAAACTGCTGTTGCCACTGGTCTTCATTGTAGTGCATGCCAGTCCATAGGATGTGTCGCCATTTTCCTCTTTCACCAGCTAGTGAATCCCAGGTGCAATAGAAAGCAATACCAGGGGAAAGACACTAGCAATTCTCAACGTTTAATTGCTGTTAAATACTGGGCAAGGTCAGATTTTAATTGATCTTCAGGCTTTCATTACTTTTTAATATAAAGTGTGATTGGGAAGGACAGTCAGAAACTACAGACATCCTGACTCCTATGTTAATTAAGGTATTGATTCCAAATTACTGCTTTTATTTCTTTATATTTAGGCAAAGAGGGGTGGGAGGAGACTCATGTGCCGTGTAAATGCTGGCATGGTCCAGTGGGGCCAAATGGCCTGTTCTGTGAGGTACATTCTATGCAACATTTTCTGTTAAGTGTGACAAAGAAATTTGCAGCCTGACACCCGAAGTACAATAGAGAAGTATTAAATGGATCTTTTGTGGTATTACACATCATAAGTCGGATAATACTCTGTTTTAAAAGTGCAGGAGTTTAAAAAAAATTCATTCACAGGATGTGGGCTGAACTGCAAAGGTCTGCATTTAGTGCCATCTCTAACATCCTTAACTAAGTGCCTTGCTAGGCCATTTCAGAGGGCAGTTAAGACCACGTTGGTCTATGTTCACATGTAGGCCAAACTGGGTAAGGATAGCATATTCCCTTCCCTATAGGATATCAGGGAACCAGATGGGTTTTTACAACAATCCAGTAGTTTCATGATCACCATTACTGATACTAATTTTTTATTCCAGATTTATTTATACACTGAATTTAAATTTCCCAGCTGCTGTAGTGGGATTTCAAGTTATAATTCAGGATCATTAATTGAAGGGAACTGTACAACTGGGACAAAAATCTAAATAGCCAATTTCTCAGTTTGGTGATGGGAAACTGGCAAAGAGGAAGCAACAGAACTGTGGGGAGGGGATGTGATGGGAAACATTGGTCAAGCTCCAAAGCTTAAAGTAGCCCAGCTGGGAGGAGGCAGGAAGGGGAGGAGGGGGCAGGACCTCGAACCTTCAGATTGAGATGTGTCAAAAAGTAGGAAGAAATTTACTGCAAATAGAGTTGAATAAATATCTTTTATTTCGAGTCTGTAATGTCATCCAGAACCTTGAGTGCTTCGGGTTTCTTGAGCAGCTGCCTTGCTAGCATTCCGCCATCGTCTGTTGAATCAGTTAGTCCAGCAGCTACGAGCACTCTTATGCACTTGGTATGCTGGCCTGCACAAGCCATGTGCAAAGCTGTAAAAGAAAGAACTTGCATTTATATAGCACCTTTCACAACCTCAGGATGTTCCAAACAGCCAATAAAGTACTTTTGAAATGTAGTCACCATTGTAATGTAGGAAACATGGCAGCCAATTTGCACACAGCAAACTTCCACAAACATTAATGACCAGGAAATCTGTTTTAGTGATGTTAGTTGAGGGATAAGCATTGGCCTGGACACCAGGGAGAACTCCCCTACTCTTCTTCCATTAGTCCTGTAGGATATTTTACATCCGCCTGTGAGTGCAGATAGGGCTTCACTTTACCATTTCATCTGAAAGATGGCATCTCTGACAGTGTCAGCCTAGACGTTGTACTCAAGACTCTGGTGTGTGTGACTGGAATTTACAACCTTCTAACTCAGAGGCAAGTGTGTTAATACTGAGTGATGGCTGACAACATGTATAATCACAAAACACACTTAAAGAACCACACTGCAAGTAAAAATATGAACACTACTTTTGTTTTGACCCATTTCCTTCCCCTTTTTCTGTTCATGTTTTAATTTCCTTGTATTTATAGATTTTTTCATATCGTTTCCTACTTCATTTTTTTTTTCTCGAGTGGCCATTTTTACAAGTCATGAGACCCATAGTTCCCAGCCACAGCTAATGTCACTTTTAGAGCAGCCACTCTTATACAGGAGAGCGATGTCATACTCCTCGGTCCCTGTGGGGTATGTTCTTACCTCAGCTCAATGTTATCCCACTCTCTGGTGAACTGGGTAATATCACCATTTGAAAAATTGTGATGGAGCACCCACAACCAAAGGTCTGTGGTACAACGTTCCAGACCCAAAGTACCCACCTCTTCACTTTCAGAACATCAGACTTCTTCTGCTTTCCTTCTCGTGACTGTGTCAGGAACTGTTCATGTGGAAAGCCAATAGGAAATGTGCCTATCCTCTCTAACACGAAAATGTAAATCACCCCAAGAAATACCCAAAAAGAGTTGGGGGGAGAGAAACATTAGGGGTATTTAATTTATTATTGGGATTGCACAGAAATGTCATCAAAGCCTTCTGATGGAGGGCGAGGGCCTAGTTGAGGCCTCCTCTATCTCCAAATAATGTCTACTTAACTTTGTAGGCCGAGGCTTACAAAAGCTGTGGCCATGTTAGTCTTTGGAACTCTTTAAATCATGTGGCGGAGGTCTCCTGTTGCTGCAGCGATGTCCCCACTGTCCCATATCCCTTACTTGTAGCGACTAATTAACCCAACCCAGGAAAATCGGTTGTGGTGGAGTTGGAGGTCTAGGTACAAATTCTGCTCTGCTGTTCTGTTGCAAAATGAGGGAAACCCAGGCTCCCTTTTGTCTTCTCAGGTATGAGGTAGCTTGTCTTTACATCGAAAAGAAAGCTAGATGAAGTCCAGTGTTCTCCCCTTACTCCTGTCACATCTTCCTGACTGGCAATTAAGATGACTTACATTATCGATCAAAATCAATTTAGCAAAAGTGCCCTCTTTTTATGGTGGCACAAACAATATAAGCTCCAAATTATAGTAAAACTGAAGGAAATTTATCAAATCATAATATTGTTTTCGGTATCCAGTATGCACTCTAGTCCCTTCAGTGCCCACCAGTGGTGCGAGGTCTCAAGCGGGCAAGCAGACACTGCATGCTACTTCTCCAGGGGCACTTGAGCACGGACAGAGCTACAGAAAGAAGACGGTGGCTTGGTGGTAATGTTACTGGACTAGTAATTCAGAGACCCTAGCTAATGCCCTGTGGACGTGGGTTCAAATCCCACCACAGCAGCTGGGGGAATTTAAATTCAATTAATTAACAAAAATCTGGAATTGTAAGCTAGTGTCAGTAATGGTGCCATGAAACTATTGTAGATTGTCGTATAAACCCAGCTGGTTCAATAATGTCCTTTACGGAAGAAGTCTGCCATCCTTACCTGGTCTGGCCGACATTTGACTCCAGACCCATAGCAATGTGGTTGACTCTTAACTGCCCTCTGAAGTGGCCTATAAAGCCACTGAGTTATCAAGGGCAATTAGGGATGAGCAACAAATGCTGGCCTTGCCAGTGTCGCCCACATCCCATGAAAGAATAAAAAAAGAGGGCCAGGTAGCCAGTGTGAACAATCCTATTGGCTGCACCTTGCTTTTTTTCAGCTGAGGTTGTGCCCTTCACTTGGCTTCTCGAGTGAGTTAAAATAAAGAACTTACCAGAGCGACCTTTGGCATCCCTTGCATGTACGTCAGCTCCTAATGTTAGCAGCGTCTCTATAGTGCCAGCATGTCCCTCCTTTAAAGACAGTAAAACAAGCACAGGTTTGGTGCACGTCTATGATGAATAGATTTGATGCAAATAATTCATAAGTAAACAAAATTTCTCAGCCTTCTTCCTGCAGTTGCTCTTACTTACTTACTCTAAAAACAACATATAAATGGCATGCTAATTTTAAGTACACTATATATTATCCTACTGTAAAATTTAAATGAGTAAAATAACACTGCTGTGTCTATGTTCTGTCCTATAGTAATGCTAATGCAGTTTGTGTGGTCAGTGAATGTTTATCACTCTCAATACTGACGAACAAACATCAGCAGCAAGATGTTCCAAGCATTCACCCCTGCAGAACACTGAACAACACTGTTAGCCCCACGCTGATAAAACACCAGTCACTAGCTCTCTCTGTCCCTATCCTGTAACCCAGTTAGTGTCACAGAGTCATAGAGTTATACAGCACAGAAGCAGGCCCTTTGGCCCATCATGTCTGTGCCAGCCATCAAGAACGCAATTATTCTAATCCCATTTTCGAGCACTTGGCCCATAGCCTTGTATGCTAAGGCATTTCAAGCACTCATCTAAATACTTCTTAAATATTGTGAGGGTTCCTGCCTCTACCACCTCTTCAGGCAGTGTGTTCCGGATTCCAACCACCCTCTGGGTGAAATTTTTTTTCCTCAAATCCCCTCTAAACCTCCTGCCCCTTACCTTAAATCTATGCCCCCTAGTTATTAACCCCTCCGTTAAGGGAAAAAGTTTCTTCCTATCTAACCTATCAATGCCCCTCATAATTTCGTATACCTCAATCATATCTCCCCTCAGCCTTCTCTGCTCTAAGGAAAACAACTCGAGCCTTTTCAGTCTCTCTTCATAGCTAAAATGCTCCAGCCCAGGCAACATCCTGGTGAATCTCCTCTGCACCCTCTCCAGTGCAATCACATCCTTCCAATCATGTGGTGCCCAGAACTGCACACAGTACTCCAGCTGTGGCCTAACCTCCCTGCTCTTATATTCTATGCCTCGGCTAATAAAGGCAAGTATCCCATATGCATTCCTAACCACTTTATCTACCTGTGCTGCTGCCTTCAGTGATCTATGGACATGTACACCAAGGTCCCTCTGTACTTCTTAGGGTCCTACCATCCATTGTATATTCCCTTGCCTTGTTAGTCCTCCCAAAATGCATCACCTCACACTTCTCAGGATTAAATTCCATTTGCCACAGCTCCACCCATCTTACCAGCCCATCTATATCGTCCTGTAATCTAAGGCTTTCCTCCTCACTATTTACGACACCACCAATTTTCGTGTCATCTGCGAACTTACTGATCATACCTCCTGTATTCACGTTTAAATCATTAATGTACACTACAAACAGCAAGGGACCCAGCACCGATCCCTGTGGTACACCACTGGTCACAGGCTTCCACTCGCAAAAACAACCTTCAACCATCACCCTCTGCCTCCTGCCACTAAGCCAATTTTGGATCCAAATTGCCCTGGATCCCATCTTCTTAACCAATCTCCCATGCGGGACCTTATCAAACCTCTCCAAACTCTGTGGTGAAAATCTTCTGCTACTGCAGTGATGTTCCACTGCCAGCATGTTCCCATTTCCCTTATTTACAGCGGTGAGCTCCCTCTTGGCAGCAGAAACCTTGCTGGGAGCCCACCCTGCATGCCTAATTAACCCCGATCTGGGAAGATGGGTTGGGGCTGTGGTGCAGTGGGAGGGGTGAATGGAGATCCCTGCCTGCATTAGACTATCCCACTATCCAGTCACTTCTTCCACATGGCTTTCAGTTTAATTAAAGTCTTTCATGTGGAATCTTATTAAAAACTTCCAGAAAATCCAAGTCAACTACATCGCAGGGAATTGCATTTTATGCATATTGTCATCAAAGGAATTAAGAAGGTTTATCAGTCAGAATCTTCCCTTGCTAAAACAATGTTAATTATCCCATATAAGATCATCTGTACAGATACTCTACCAACCAACCCTATAGAATATATTATACACTTAGAGCTCCATCAACACTCAGCTAATACATGTACCATCAGAGGCAGTAATCTTGACTTGTTGATTACCATTATTTTAAAACTGGCAATAGCTTATCTTAACTTCCCACATTAAAACAACACTAATCAGAAAACTTAGGTTACTGCCTCAGGCAGCACATATATAAGCTACCTGTTGGCAAAGCACTATGCACCCCACCTTGTGTTGAGGTCAGATAAATAGAAAGCCTAACATCTATATGTTGGAGCCCATGAATGCAGAAACAATTGCAGAAGCTGCAAGTTTGAAGATTGTCTGTAACATGTGGGATCTGAGCAGACTAACATTCCGGCAAACAATGGCTGATAGCCTCGGAATCTAGCCTCCTCTCAGTGGTATTCACGCATTCTAACCACTCGACAAGAGTTGAAAATTGGACTTTTGGACTGCTCTGACCAAGAGGAATTTGCATTCAATAGCCTGTGCTGAATTCCATGAAAACAAACAGTGGGCTGTATTATGGGCAGCCAGACATGAATAGAAACCAAGATCAAAAATAGATTCAGGTCAGACGTCCACATTGAGTAAGCTGATGAGGGCTATTTGCCTTGCAGCCAGCCTCATGGGTTGGCTCACCACAGAAATAATTGCCAAAGAAGGAAATTTCACAGAGACATCCCAGAGACACAGCTGGCAAATGTTGCTTTTAACTCAGATTTACCCGAGTTTATTTGAATTATCATATAAAACCAAAGACAAGAAACCATACTTTAGTCGCACTAATTGTTGTAGTCCCATTGTTCTACCAAACAGTTTTGCAAAATCGTTAGTAAGATGATGTTTTAATGGGTGGGGTAAATGCACCTCTGGGCTTAACAGAGACGATCAGCTAGTTTCATCGGGACCATTTGGATCTTTCCAGGTGTGCTGCTGTCATAAAAACTGCACAGCCTACTCAATACTGCTCAGTAGTTATTCCTGACATTGATCTCTAGACAACTGACCTTGGCTGCATAATGCAGAGCTGTCAGGTTTAGATC
Organism: Heterodontus francisci; assembly: GCF_036365525.1. Classification (NCBI taxonomy): domain Eukaryota; kingdom Metazoa; phylum Chordata; class Chondrichthyes; order Heterodontiformes; family Heterodontidae; genus Heterodontus; species Heterodontus francisci. The sequence goes on along the minus strand of NC_090397.1, from coordinate 62,025,461 downwards.
TGTGGCTCTCTCATTTACGTTCACGCCAAGCTCCGTGACTAGGAAGTGAATGGCTTCGTCCTGTGCTGTTACCACGGCTCGGTGCAGTGACTGAGCCCCCAGGGCATCAGTGGCTGAGAAATTGGCCTGAAATAGATGATGGGTTTGTGGGTTACCATAAGGATTGAACTGCCACCAATAATTCTCCACACTATTATCCTATCTGATCTACTGGGGTAGACTTTCTCTTTATCCAAAGGGTGGTAAGAATGTGGAGTGTGCTACTACAAGGAGTTGTACAGGTGAACAGGATTGATGCAGAAGGGAAGGTAGATAAGCTCATTAGGGAGAAAGGAACAGAGGGATACGCTGATAGGGTTAGATGAAGAAGGGTGGGGAGAGGCTCGTGTGGAGTGTACACACTGACATAGACCATCTGGGCTAAATGGCTGTTTCTGTATTGTGGATTTCATGTAACTTTCCAATTGATTTTGCCTGATTAACAGGGGTAACTGATCTGAAAAATGGGCAGAGAACTGGGAAGCAAGATTGCTTTTTATTAAACCCCATTTAATCTTCCAGTCAGCTTCTGCACTAATGCTAGGAGCAGTTATATTTAAATTAAGCCCTGTCAAAGCCATACATACAAGTTCCCAGTGCAGGCACAGCAGCAAAGCACTCAACCATCTACTCTCCCGCATGTGGGTATCCAGGACTGTTTATAGAAGTGCATTTAGAAAGTCCAATATTATGATTTGTAGCAACATTTTGAGGCTATTTCTGAATCATTTAAGGGGAATCTAGATAAACAAATGAGGGAGAAAGGAATAGAAGGATATGCTGATAGGGTTAGATAAAGATGGCTGGGAGGAGGCTCATTTGGAGCATAAATGCTGGCATAGACCAGTTGGGCCGAATGGCCTGTTTCCTGCTTATATTCTATGTAATAAGCAATGCTCATCCAAGCTCTGATTGATTCCACAGGCTCAAGGGGCTGACTGACCTACTCCTGTTCATATGTTCCAAATACAGACTTCTCTATGTATTCCCGTCCTGTAACTCTACACATCTTACACTCTACTTAGCAAGTCAGATCATAGCCCACCCTGTGCCTCTCCAGCAGGAGCTTAGCAATTTTGATGTGGCCATCCTGCACTGCATCCATGAACGGAGTGACTTCACAGCTGTCTTTGGCATCTGGCTTGTAACCGCACCTATAAACAACCAAGAGCAGCATTTTCAAACCCACAGTGCCCAACGCCCCGATGAATAAGTAAATTGTCACTTTTCAGATGTGAGTCTAGGTTCAGGTTGTCATGGAAGTTTTTTTTTTCTGTTGTTTAAAAACTAAGTGGGGGTGGGGGGGTGCTGCCTGTGTACCTTTAAGACTGAAAGTTGCTTTTATATTCTCTGGGAACCCGTGTGCAAGCAGCAGGCTTGTTTCCCAAGCAACAGCAAGAGAGATCAGGTCACATGCCTATTGTATCAGTTTGACTGTGTGTAAAGACTGGCTAGAACCGGTTTGATCTGGAGACCAGTGAAGTGTGCTTCACTGAAGAAAGGAGCTGTCTCTCTCTCAGCAGAAAAATTCTACTTTGGTCTACAGGCTGTGTTATTGCCTAAAGAGGGAAAAACAACCCTGGGAAGGAACATTTGCTTTGTTGGAGGTAGCAAATTCCTTTTTACTTCCAATCTCTAAGAAGTCTCTGCCTCAGGAGTGACTCTCTGTTGCCTATTTGTGTTTCTGGGAGTTCTGGAATTCTCAGTAAAGTTTCTACTGATAGACTGCCAATTTAAAAATCCAAATAGACCTGTTGCTATACCCCTTGTTGAAAGAATTGTGTGATGCCTGCTGCAACTGAAGTACTTTGAACGCCTATCCATTATAGAATGTTTGTCAAATTTGCCTGGAGACTTTGAGTGGCATTTGACTATTCGACTCTGGGATACCTCACCAAACTGAAAACGTAACCCACAAAGACTTACAACCCAGTTACTTTATTATTCCAAAGAAACAGTTCTAATTTAAAACATTTTTTGAAACCGGTTAACCGTTGGTTTTTGAATGTATATGTGTGTGTATGAAGGTTAGGAGGAATAAGACATAGATTTATCTCAATAGAATTTAAGATTTAGTTTATTAATAAATAGTTAATTTGTTGTTGTTTAAAGATACCTGGTTTGGTGCGCTTTATTTTGGGGGTTAATGAAGTGTTTAATTTGGCTAATTTCCAGTAGATGGGAAAACTTTAATAATATGCTGTGACCTGTGGAGTAATGGGACTGAACTGACAGTGCATTACTCCTGCCTCGGTCATGACAAACTGAATACCAGAAAGTTATTCAACCATGGGGAATGGAAAATCACAGCTGAGGCCAACCCTGTCCTCAACTGCTGTTAACACAGACAAAACCAGACTGATTCCCCCACCCCTACAGCGACCTGTGGTGGTCAATGCTCCCAGTGGGGTAAGACCCCAAATGTGGTTTGACTGTCCACTCATGACTGCACAGTGTTCAGCTCCATTCACAACTCGTTGGATAATGAGCAGCTCATGCCAGGAGGACCTGGATGACATCCAGACTTGGGCTGACAAGTGGCAGGCAACATTTGTGCTGCATATGTGCCAAGTAATGACCGATTTGAGCAAGAGAAAGTCCAATCCCCTCCTACTGGGCTTCAATGGCATCACAATTCTTGAGTCCCCCACCACAATACTTTGGAGTCACCACTGACAAGAAGCTTAACTGGACGAGCCATAACAACACCATGGCTATAACAGCAGATCTGAGGCTGGGTGCTCTATGACAAATGGCTTATTTCCTGAACCTTCAAAGCTTCTCCATTATCTACAAGGTTCAAGTCAGGAGTGTGATGGAATCGTTGTCACTTTCCTGGATGGCTGCAGACTGAACAAAACTCAAGAAGCTTGAAACCATCCAGGAAAGAGCAGTTTGCTTGATTGGGGCCCCACTGCCACTGGACTCAATATTCACCCTCTCCCCATCGGTGCAAAAAAGCTGTGGGACATCACCTCCTCCAAATTCCCCTCCAAGTCACCCACCATCCTGACTTGGGATATATAAAGCGGTTCCTTCATCACCGCTGGGTGAATATCATGGAATTCTCTAACGAACACCATGTGGACACCATCATTACAACAGTTGCAGCAGTTCAAGGAAAAGACTCACCCAAGCTTCTCAGGACAAACAGGGGTTGGCCAGTGATGCCCACACCCTGATAATCAATAAATAAAGACTTGCATTTACATAGCACCTTTCACAAGCTCAGGACGTCCCAGCACTTTGCAGCCAATTAGGTATAGTAACTGTTGTGATGCCAGAAATGGCAGCCAATTTACACACAGCAAGCTCTCACAAACTGCAATGGCATAATGACCGGCTATCTATTTTAGTGATATTGATTGAGTGATAAATATTGGGCAGGACACCTGGGAGAACTCCCCTGCTCTTCTTCGAAATAATGCCAGAGGATCTCTTATGTTCACTTGAGAGGGCTTTGGTTTAACATCTCATCTGAGAGATGGCATCTCTGACAGTGCAGTTGCCTCCCTCATGATGGCACTGGAGTATCAGCCTAGATTTTTGTGCTCAAGTTCTGAAGTGGGACTTGAACCTGCAATCTTCTACCTTCAAAGGTGAGAGCACTACCCACTGAGCCACAGCTGACAGTCTCGCAAATAATAAATAACAATGAATAATAAAAAACAAAACCCTTTCTGAAATCAGAGCAATAAGCTGTGCAATAATGAAAGTACTTGCTTCTTGTCACTGAATATTGTATTCAGGATTTGCTCTACAGAATTTCTTAAACCTCACTAACAAAAAGAAACTGCTTTAAAACACAAACAAGTATTCCGTATCAGCAGCATTTTCCATTGAGTTCCACACACAATGGACCCTTGTCAACTCCAGTGCTCCGATACAATGACGATATTGCCCAGAAATTACATCCCTAACTTAGTTATGGTGACAACTGGAACCTGCCTCCACAGCTTTAGAACAACAAGATTGCAATAGTATTAACAAAATACACTTAACACTTTAAGGAGGAAATTGCACTCCAGCCATTCCATGTCTGCACCATGGCAAACCTCAGCATGGGTAAGTAAGCAGGGCTGAATATTCCCAGACACATTTCCACCAAAGTCAGAATATCTGTGGCATAGGGCTAAGGCTGCTCGGGCACCAAAACAGATCAAACAGGTAGGATATCAGTGGTGTTCACCAACGCTGCAGGGAATGCAAATGTCCAGCCTGGACTGCACACCCCAACACTCTCCTGGTATCTGGCATGGAGCAAACCACTGACATGATTTTGATGACACTGTGTCATTACTAACACGGTGTGATGTACTTTCCATGCAAAGTTTGAGATTGGACTCTCTAGGTATTGCTATTACACATGGTACTTCAGTGAACAAGTTTATCTTGTTTGTACAAAGGAGTTTACCTTTCTAGAAGCACCTCCGCAGCCTCAAAGTGTCCATGCATAGCTGAATAATAAGAAAAAAATTGCAAGCTGAATCAATTAGTGCTGTTCTTGTGGTGCTGTCCACAATCAGACACATCTCAAAGGAGCGTTGTGTGTTTGCTGAAAGACCATTTTGCCAAACTTCTTTTTTTCTAAAATTGCATTCATCAAATGCACAACATGATCTGTGTCCAAACGATTTGTCGCTTTGAAAAATAACATCACTACGCCATAAACAATGCACAATATCGTGGCCCAGTGGGTAGCACCCTCACCTCTGAGTCAGAAGGTTATATGGGTTCAAGTCCCATACTGGAGGCTTAAGAATAAAATCAAGGCTGCCACTCCAGCGCAGTACTGAGGGAGTGCTGCACTGTCAGAGCTGCCATCTTTCAGATGAGATGTTAAACTGAGGCCTGGTCTGCTCTCTCAGATGGACATGAAAAGCAGGGTAATTCTTCCTGTTGTCCTGGCCAATATTTATCCCTTGACCAATATCATTAAAACAGATTATCTGGTCATTTACCACATTGCTGCTGGGTGGGATTTGAATTCATTCTCTGGGGTACGAATCCTGTAATATAACCATTACAATGCCCACATGGAGAATGTTGACTTAGATGAAGAACTAGAGGGTGATCAACACCTATGGAACTGTATCCGAACAAGCAATCAACATCTTAGGGAGAGGGGAGGAACTGGAGCAAATGGTCTGGATTTTATGGCCCCCCTCCCCCACCGAGGTGGGGTCAGAGGTGGGGGGGGGGGGGGGCACAGAGAATTGCAATGATGGGGGGGGTGGGGGGGGCAATGGGCCCGTCGCCAAGCGATCTTACCGGGGGTGGGCTAGGCTGATGACGACCTTCCTGCTCAGAGCCCAATTGAGTTCCTTAAGTAGCCTATTAATGGCCAATTAAGGGCCCTTCCCGCCGCCGCTGGGATCTTAACAGCAGTGGGGTGCCTCCATCATGCAGGGAGGGCACCTTGTAAAACGAGGAGCCCCGTCTGTGGGCTTGGGAGAAAGTCCCTCCTTTGTGAGCAATCTGTGGCCCACGGAGGACCCCCGCCAGGAACCACATTAGCCCCGGGACCCTCTTCCCCTGGACTGTTCGTTCACCCCACCTTTTCGGCCTGGCGCCGGGAGCCCTGCCTCCTACACAAAATCCAGCCCAATTTTTAAAAAATCTCAGTCTCTCGCCAAATTGTCTTTCTCCAACATATTGTGAGCTTCTACAGTTTTCAGATGTATTATTCAGGACAAATCCTTTAGCATGTTTGAAAGACAAATATTCTGCTCTCTCAATGAGAATTCTTTGGAGACTTCCTGCCCTTAAGGTTATCGGGCAAAGTCAACCTGGTTTTGTGAAAGGAAGTAACATGTGCTATGGATAAAGGGGAACCGGTGGATGTACTGTACTTAGATTTCCAGAAGGCATTTGACAAGGTGCCACATCAAAGGTTACTGCAGAAAATAAAAGCTCATAGTGTAGGAGGTAACATATTGGCATGGATAGAAGATTAGCTAGCTAACAGGAAACAGAGAGTAGGCATAAATGGGTCAACTTCTGGTTGGCAAAATGTAATGAGTGGTGTGCTACAGGGATCAATGCTGGGGCCTCAACTTCTAACAATTTATATAAATGACTTGGATAAAGGGACCGAAGGTATGATTGCTAAATTTGCAGATGACACAAAGATAGGTAGGAAAGTAAGTTGTGATGAAGACATAAGGAGGCTACAAAGGGATATAGATAGGTTAAGCGAGTGGACAAAGATCTGGCAAATGGAGTATAATGTGGGAAAGTGTAAAATTATTCATTTTGGCAGGAAGAATAAAAAAGCATATTATCTAAATGGTGAGAGATTGCAGAGCTCTAAGATGCACAGGGATCTGGGTGTCCTAGTGCATGAATCGCAAAAGGTTAATATGCAGGTGCAGCACGTAATTAGGAAAGCTAATAGCATGTTATCGTTTATCGCGAGGGGAATTGAATGCAAAAGTAGGGAGATTATGCTTCAGTTATACAGGGCATTGGTGAGACCACACCTGGTATACTGTGTATAGTATTGGTCTCCTTATTTAAGGAAGGATGTCAATGTGTTGGAAGCAGTTCAGAGAAGGTTTACTAGACTAATACCCAGAACGGGCGGGTTGTCTTATCAGGAAAGGTTGGACAGGCTAGGCTTGTATCCGCTGGAGTTTAGAAGAGTAAGAGGCGACTTGATTGAAACATGTAAAATCCTAAGGGGTCTTGACAGGGTGGATGTGGAAAGGATGTTTCCTCTTGTGGGAGAATCTAGAACTAGGGGTCACTGTTCAAAAATAAGGGGTCTCCCAGTTAAGACAGAGATGAGGAGAATTTTTTTCTCTCGGAGGGTCGTGAATCTTTGGAACGCTCTTCCTCAAAAGGTGGTGGAAGCAGAGTCTTTGAATATTTTAAAGACAGAGCTAGATAGATTCTTGATAAGCAAAGGGATGAAAGGTTATCGGGTGTAAGCGGGAATGTGGAGTTGAGGTTACAATCAGATCATCCATGTTCTCATTGAATGGTGGAGCAGGCTCCAGGGGCCGTGGCCTACTCCTGCTCCTAATTCATCTGTTCGTATGTACACACTCATGCCAAAGATCAGGAGGATGGTTAGACAAAGTGTCGCAACCTGGCCACATCTGCTTTTAATCTATTTAATCTTTCTTCTTAAGAAACTTCAATTTGTGCCTTTTAGCTTGAAATGCGTGATTTTCCAGTGTTATTTTCCTCTCAGTCTGAAAAATCAGGAGTGTATGGTGATACCCTACACTGTTTCCAGTGCACATACTGACTATAAAATGGGTTCGTTGCAACGCAAAATTACTTTATGCAAAAAGTTCACATCTCTGTTCGTAAGGAGTGAGGCCTTGCCTGTGGGAGCAGAATTTTTATGGAGTGAGCTTGGGTTATTAACACCTTTGGCTTCTTGAGTCTTCCCTTCCTTTTATAACCAATAGGCTTTTAAAACCCAAGCATAGAATCAATTAACCACTGTTTGATTCACCTCATCTCTTTCACTCCTCCAACCCTGGTGGACCTTGGCCCTTCACCTTAATTTTTCCAGCCTAAAAAAAAACCCCTTGAAATTTGTATTTTTTTTTTAGAGATACAGCACTGAAACAGGCCCACCGAGTCTGTGCCGACCACCAACCACCCATTTTTTTTTTAATACTAATCCTACACTAATCCCATATTCCTACCACATCCCCACCTATCCCTATATTTCCCTACCACCTACCTGTACTAGTGGAAATTTATAATGGCCAATTTACCTACCAACATGCAAGTCTTTTGGCTTGTGGGATGAAACCGGAGCACCCAGAGAAAACCCACGCAGACACAGGGAGAACTTGCAAACTCCACACAGGCAGTACCCAGAATTGAACCCGGGTCGCTGGCACTGTGAGGCTGCGGTGCTAACCACTGCGCCACTGTGCTCTTCCCTTTTGATAGAGTAGTTAGAGGGAAACTATTTCTCTGGTGGGTGAGTCCAGAGCAAGTGAACATAACCTTCAAATTAGAACTAGGCCCTTCAGGGGTGATGTCATAAAGCACTTTTTCCAACAATGGGTACTAAAAATCTGGAGCTCTCTCTTCCCCAAAGAGCTTTTGGGTCTGGGGATCAGTTGGAAATTTCAAAACTGAGATTGATAGATTTTTGTTTAGCCAGGGTATTAAGGACTGTGGAACCAAGGCTGGTAGATAGAGTTAAGTTGCAGATAAACCATGATCTAACAGAATGGTAGAAGAGGCTCGAGAGGCTGAATGGCCTATTTCTGTTCCTATATTACAATAAAATTATAGGAATGAGAAAATTTATGTACTATTCATGGAGATCTATAGCACTATACAGTACAATCCAGTGCAGAGTACGTCAGAATAGGTTCATCTTACCTACAGTGTGTAGAGGTGTTCGGTTTATTCTGCTCTCCACATCCCAGATGCTTGGACTGACGTCGAGAAGATACTGGATAATTTCTGGATTGCCCTCGCGGCATGCGATATGGAAACTGCTCCAGCCGTCCTTGTTTTTCAGGGTCAGGCTCGCTCCACTTTCAATCAGATCTTTAATGACCTCGAGGTTCTTTTTCGTGCAAGCCATCATCAGTGGTGTCCTACAAGGTGTTCAGAGAAGTTAACACTCCATGCATTAAGAACCTTCTCCCTTCCAACCCTCAAGCTTGAGTGGGTAAATACAAGACTTGGTGTAATACAGAGTCATTCAGACCAGTTCTGAGCTTTGTGGACCAGGAAAGTCAACTGTTCATTCTCTGCCTCTCTCACCATTGTCCAGCTCCATAATTACTGCTTCCTGGGTGAGTCAGCCATTTACATGCACTCTTCCAACCTCGTGTTACATAGATTGTATGGCACAAAAACAGGCCATTCGGACTAACAAGTCCATGCCAATGTTTACGCTGCAAGCCTCCTCCCACCTCTTTTCATCTAACCCTATTAGCATATCCTTCTATTCCTTTCTCCATGTGTTTATCTAGCTTCTCCTTAAATGCATCTATGGAATAAAGGCCTGCTTGGGTCTGCAAATGAGACCCGACCTGAGCCCGACAGAACCCCATCCGACCTTGAGCCTGAGCCTGCCCGAGTCCTTCCATTTTTTCCCGCCCCCAACCCAACCCGACCTGACCATCAGTTAACTACCTTCCGTTTATCACTTTGTTCCTTACCTGCACAAGCTTAAAATAACTGTAACAATACCACCTTTAAAGTCCAAAAAGTAAATTAACATTAAAGTCACTTACCTGAGGTGGTGATGGAGCGTGTCCAATCCGGCCCGACCCGACCCAAGCCTGAATGCCGGACACAGGACTGTGATCCGACCCCAACTCGACACGTCGTCGGGTCCGAGTCGGGTAGCAGGCCTTTACTATGGAATTCGCCACAACTACTCCCTGTGGTAGCGAGTTCCTTAGGAACACAGGAAATAGGAGCAGGAGTAGGTCATTTGACCCCTTGAGCCTGCTCCACTATTCAACTAGATCATGGCTGATCTTCTACCCCAATGCCATTTTCCCACACTATCCTCATATCCCTTTGATGCCTCTAATATCTAGAAATCTATCGATCTCTGTCTTGAACATGCTCAATGACTGAGCCTTCACAGCCCTCTGGGGTAGAGAATTCCAATGATTAACCCCACGAGTAAAGAAATTCCTCCTCATCTCAGTCCTTGATTTTACTCGTCAATATTTTTTCATGCCCTCTCTTTGCTTTCCTAATTTCCTTTTTAATTTCACTGCTGTACTTTCTATACTCCTCTAGGCTTTGTGCAGTATTGGGCCCTTGGCATCTGTCATAAGCTTTCCTTTTTTGCCTTATCCTACTCTGACATTCAAGGGGGTGTAGATTTGAGAGTCCCAACCTTTTTCTTTCTGGGAACATTTCTGTTTCGGAACCATCCCTTTCTCCTCCTTGAATACCTCCCACTGCTCTGAAACTGATTTACTTTCAGTAGCTGCTTGCAGTCCACTTTTGCCAAATCACATCTCAACCACTCTCTGGGTAAATAATTTTCACTTCAATTCTCTATTGGATTTATCAGTGACGATCTTATATTTATGGCCCATCGTTTTGGTCTCCCCCACAAGTGTAAACATCTTTTCTACATTTACCTTATCAAATCTCTATTTAATTTTAAAGACCTCTATAAGGTCATCCCTCAGCCTACTCCTTTATAGAGAGGAGCCCCAGACTTGTCAATCTTTCCTGATAAGTAATAACCTCTTAGTTCTGGTATCATTCTAGTAAAAAATTTTTGGCTCCTTCTCCAGTGCCTCTATATCCTTTGCATCATATGAAGCCCAGAACTGTACACAGTACTGCAAGTGTAGTCTACAATTCCTTGTCCCACTCCGGCTTTCTGTCTTTGGCCTCCTGCACTGCTCCAATGGAGCTCCAGGGAAGCTTGAGGCACGGCACCTCTTCTTTCTATTTGTCACTTTGCAGTCCTCTGGCCTTAATACTGACTTTAATAACTTCAGACCTAAACTCCAGCTCCCACTTTCCCTTTGATGGGATGGGTGCATCAGCATTTCTGTGGGGGCAGGGGCGGGGGAGGACGCGGGCAGGGAGGGGGACAGGGACAGGTCAGTGTTTGGTGTGAGCATCCTCCATCGCACCACTGTGCTGGCGAGGCAGCCTCCCTCCTTGGCGCTGACCTGTTTTTTCCCTTCTCTCTAGCTCCTGGGCTATTGGGGCCTGACCCAACTTGCTAGTTTTCTTCCACCTTTACCTACCTTATACCTCCAGCCTTTTCCAACTATTAACGTTCTGTGTCTAGTAGATACATTTAATTTCTATCACATTCCTTCTATATTTTTCTATTAATATAATTTAAACTATTTAACCATCATCTGTTTTCTGTTTACATATTTTACAGGTCATTTGATTTCTTCTTGCGTGTAGGGTGTGTTGTGTGGTGCGTGTGTATTGTGCAGGATGTGGGATGTGTTGTTTGGTGTGTGGAGCATATTCGTGTGTGATATGAGTTGTCAAAGAACAAAGAACAGTACAGCACAGGAACAGGCCATGCGGCCCTCCAAGCCTGTGCCGATCTTGATGCCTGCCTAAACTAAAACCTTCTGCACTTCCGGGGACCGTATCCCTCTATTCCCTTCCTATTTATGCATTTGTCAAGATGCCTCTTAAACGTCGCTATCGTACCTGCTTCCACCACCTCCCCCGGCAGCAAGTTCCAGGCACTCACCACCCTCTGTGTAAAGAATTTGCCTCGCACATTCCCTCTAAACTTTGCCCCTCTCATCTTAAACCTATGTCCCCGAGTAACTGACTCTTCCACCCTGGGAAAAAGCTTCTGACTATCCACTCTGTCCATGCCGCTCATAACTTTGTAAACCTCTATCATGTCACCCCTCCACCTCCGTCGTTCCAGTGAAAACAATCAGACCAGCTACATTTTCCTCCAAATCATTTATATATACTACAAACAGCAAAGGTCCCAGCACTGATCCCTGTGGAACACCACTAGTCACATCGCTCCATTCAGAAAAGCACCCTTCCACTGCTACCCTCTGTCTTCTATGACTGAGTCAGTTCTGTATCCATCTTGCCAGCTCACCTCTGATCCCGTGTGACTTCACCTTTTGTACCAGTCTGCCATGAGGGACCTTGTCAGGGGGATGTGTTGTGTGTAGGGTGTGTCTTGAGTGGTGCATTGGGTATGTTTGTGTCGTATATGTCATGTGTGGTATACTTGTGTGTGAGATGTGTTGGATGGGGTGTTTGTTGATTGGGCTGTGTGTTGTGTGGACTGTGTGTTGGATGGGCTGTGTTACATGGGGACTATGTTGTGTGGACGGTTGGGTTATGTGTGGAGTGGAATGATTTTTATTTCCCCAATTCCTATGTAAATACAGTTCATGTTTAATTTGTTTCCATCATGGTGAAGGGTCTACACCTGGAATATTAATCCCTGGGTAGAGAAGCTGCCTGACAGGCTGAATATTTCCAGCAGTTTCTGTCTTTGTTTCAGATTTCAGCATCTGTATCTTTTTGCTTTTTATTTTGTTCAGACCACTATTGAACGCCATCTAGTGTCTCTGTGCTGGGAGTACATGGGTGCAGGGTGACTCCACAATCCCTGCAGCTAGCAATGCAGCGATGTATTCTGGAACCAGAAAATAAGCTGCTCGTGCTACAGGGCCAAGCACATGATGCTGTTCGCCTTCGGGTCTGATATCTTGACCTTGTCCATATTACTCCACCACCTACACTGTTGGCAAACACTGCAAAATCCCGAACAATGCAACCACCAAAAAAATGAACTCGGAAAAAATTCAAACTAACTTTGCTAATGAACAAAACAAATAGTGCAACAGAGTTGGGGTTAACATTCAACATCTATATGCTACCTAGCTACCAATTGTGGCTCAGTTGGTAGTGCTCTCACTTTAAAGTCAGAAGGTTATAGGTTTAAGACCCACTCCAGCCCATAGTCTAAGCTGATGTGCCAGTGTAATACTGAGGCAGTGCCTCATTGTCTGAGGTGCTGTATCTCTGATAAGACAATAAACTGAGGCTTCATCTGCACTTTCAAGGTAGATGAAAGATCCCTCAGACTATTTTGAAGAAATGCAGGGCATTTCAAAGTGCTTCACAATTAATTAAGTACTTTTGAAGTTATAATCACTGTTGTAATGTACAAATCTCAGCAGCCGATTTGTGCACCGTAAGGTGCCACAAATGGCAATGAAATAAATGACCAGATAATTTGTTTTAGTGACATTGGTTGAGTGATTAAATATTGGCCAGGACACCAGGGAGAACTCACACCCCCCCTCCCCCGCTTTGAAATAGTGTCGTGGGATCTTTTACATCCACCTGAGAGGGAAGAAGGAAGCCGTCACTTGTTCACCTGGGAGGGGAACAGCTAATGGTACAGGAAGACTTGCACACGGTTTGTTTGCTGGTATCCCACAGCACTGCCACTCACCAATCAGCTTTCTTCAAACAGTCAACCCTGGCCCCTTGAGCAATCAGATACCTCAGGCACTCTCTGTGACCCATTGATGCCGCTTCATGCAAGGCTCGCTTGTAGTCACTGTTGACCAGCTCAATGTTGGTACCAAGCTCCTCCACCAGGTATTTCAGAATCTCCAGGTGCCCATGCCTGGTAGCATAATGCAGCACGGTGTCACCCGATCTCCCAAAGTGCCCCTCCAACACTGCATCCGTAACACCATCACCCTTGCACATCTCTTCTTTAAGGAGGCAAAGGCTCCCTTCTTGTATCACTTTAATGAGGTGCCTGACTTTGCCTTCACAGGCCATTACAGTTACTGGTTTTACTCTAAATATAAAGGCGCATCTCACAATATAGCTCCAGCAAGAAAAAAAATATTGAGCATTTAATGTCCACCCTCACTTGTCACAACCTCATTCTGCAGCCTGACATACATTGTGAGAAACTCCCACCCCTGAGATCACTGACTCCCTCACAGGGGTGGGTAGGTAGGTACCCAGTGCTGGTGGTCACCCTCTGGCACTCGCCCTAATGGGCATTTATCATGCATATAACTCCTTATGAAAGCAAAATGGCCAGCTGTTTACTGCAGCCTGTTTTAAGCCATCCACACACACTAATGTGTGTCAGCTCCACCTCCAGACTGTCAGCGACCGACTAAAAACATGCTCAGGCAATCAAATCAGGAAATGCTGGAAATGCACATCACCTTTAGAGAAAAAAAACAAGGAGTAGCTTAATGATTCAGTCAGAATTTCAAACAACTAAAAATACCAACTCTCGTTATTTTTAAAAGCACTTTTATAGAAATGTGTAGACATGAAAAGATAGGCAGGCATTTTAAATCGCAAAATAGTCAATATTTGGAGGAGGTCCCTTAGAAACGTGTCAATATTTGCAAGGGATTCCCCAGAAGTTTGTCAATATCTTCAGGGGGTCTTCTAGAAGGGTGTCACTATTTGTGGGACACCCTTGAAGTGTGTCAATATTTGCAGGGAGTCCCCTAGGAGTGTGTCAATATCTGCTGGGGATTCTCTCACATATAAAAGTTTGAAAATCATCACAAACAAGAGAACAAGCAGCAACAAACCCATGGAAAGCACACAGTTGTCCTTGAATGGGACTGACTTGTTTAGAAGGATCCCACCCCCTTTTCTCCTCTGATTGGTTAAGCCACAGCCAATGTGTTTTATGAATGGTTATTCAGTGCTATCAATCAAAGAAGAGAACTGGCTGTGTATGTGAGATTAAAGGGAAGTGTAGGAGGATGTAAGATGGTAGTTATGTAAAAGATCTCATTGAGAGGCTTGGAACTGTATCTAGCTTTGGGAATTTAGTTGGGAATGTAACTCTGGCTTTGACATGTCTCACAAGAAGAATGGGGAGGGGATTTAAAGCCACAGAGGCTGCAAGATGTAACTACTGAGTGCCTTTGCAGTGTCTTGGACGTGGTGTGCAGCTGACTAGTAAATTAGGGGCAGGTTGTCTTGTTTGAGCGTCCTGTACAGTTCTCTGGATGATGCACTGATTTCAAACTCAATTCTGTGTAAAGATTGGCTCCTCAGACTGTAGCTGTTGTCCATTTCCCAGGTACTGATGGTATGCGTGGCAGAGTAAGCTGCCAAGCAAGTTAATGGGGGAAAAACATAGAAGATGTTTAAACTTCTGTTGGGCACTATAACGGGGAGACTGAGTGGAATATTTGTCAGAAGAGTCTGCAGATAAGTGATGCTGCCTGAAAGGTTGATGGAAGCAGATTTCAACAGTTAACTTTTTCAAAAGGGAATTGGATAAACACTTGAAAAGGAAAAATTTGCAAGACTATGAAAAAAGAGTAGGGGAATGGGACTAATTGGACAGTTCTTTCAAAGAGCTGACACAGGCATGATGGTCCACATGGCGTCTTTCTGTGCTGTTTGCTTTTGTGATTTCTATTTGACCATGGGAGCCTGATCCCGTCCTTGCTGGCATCTCCTGTTCACATTTAACAATTCCCTCTTAACCCAGGGAGGTTGATAAAGTTGTTATGCCCTTACTGCCATCTGTCTGTGGTCAGCCAATTTGGCACAGACTGGGCATTGGTGCCAGAACGTTCCTGATCAGTCCCTTAACTAGCTGAGCCATTGTCATCCTGTCAGGATTTAACATGAGTTTTTTTTCTAATTTTACAGTTTGCGTGCCCCAAGTCTCAGGTGTGGCAGTGTGACCCATGTTACGATGGCTCATTGTGAGTAAATCTATTACCTCCCTTTTAACACCTTGACATTCAAATTGCACATTCCTCTGTTCAATAACTTTGAATTACTACTATCTGAGGATAGGATTCAGAAGCAGAATGACGGGAGGGGAATTAATTTAAGAAATAAGACAAATAGTTGAATCAAAGTACTCAATTTAAAATTCTCATCCTTCATTTAGGATCAGAAGAAGTAAAATAGATTCCAAAGCTGTTTAACAATCTGCAGTTGTTTATTTTAAAGGCTGATGTTGATTAAAATAAGGGGCATTTTTAAATCAAGATGAAGTTAGACTTGCTTGTATGGGTGAAGATCCAGGTGGCTACCTGGTTAATCCTTTTTATGCTGATGTGAAAAGCAGTCAGCTACTGATTTCGGAGTCACTTTTTTTGTCCAGTTCAACACAGTTTGTGCCGCATATTCCATTTTAACTTATGTTATGATCTATTCATCTCAGTGACTGCAACAACTACCGTGGAATCTCCCTGCTCAGCATAGTGGGGAAAGCCTTCGCTCGAGTCGTTTTAAACAGGCTCCAGAAGCTGGCTGAGCGTGTCTACCCTGAGGCACAGTGTGGCTTTCGAGCAGAGAGATCCACCTGCTGTTCTCCTTTCACCAGCTACAGGAGAAATGCCACGAACAACGGATGCCTCTCTACGTGGCCTTCATAGATCTCACCAAAACCTTTGACCTTGTCAGCAGACATAGTCTCTTGACTACTAGCAACGATGGGATGTCCACAAAGCTACTAAGTATCATCACCTCATTCCATGACAATATGAAAGGCACAATTCAGCATAACGGTGCCTCATCAGACTCCTTTCCCATCCTGAATGGTGTGAAACAGGGCTGTGTTCTCGCACCTACACTGTTTGGGATCTTATTCTCACTGCTGCTCTCTCACACTTTTAAGTCTTCAGAAGAAGGAATTTTCCTCCACACAAGATCAGATGGCAGGTTGTTCAACCTTGCCCGTCTTAGAGCGAAGACCAAAGTACGGAAAGTCCTCATCAGGGAACTCCTCTTTGCTGACGATGCT
This sequence comes from Heterodontus francisci, assembly GCF_036365525.1. Taxonomy (NCBI): domain Eukaryota; kingdom Metazoa; phylum Chordata; class Chondrichthyes; order Heterodontiformes; family Heterodontidae; genus Heterodontus; species Heterodontus francisci. Next base: position 62,009,182 of record NC_090397.1, on the reverse strand, counting down.
GCATTAACATCTCACACTGAAGAGTGTCTGCAGAGATTCATCGACAGGTTTGCGGCTGCCTGCAATGAATTTGGCCTAACCATCAGCCTCAAGAAAACGAACATCATGGGACAGGACGTCAGAAATGCTCCATCCATCAATATCGGCAACCACGCTCTGGAAGTGGTTCAAGAGTTCACCTACCTAGGCTCAACTATCACCAGTAACCTGTTTCTAGATGCAGAAATCAACAAGCGCATGGGAAAAGTGTCTGCTGCTATGTCCAGACTGGCCAAGAGGGTGTGGGAAAATGGCATACTAACACAGAACACAAAAGTCCGAGTGTTTCAAGCCTCCGGAGAATCCTTGCCATCAGGTGGCATTTCCAACGTAGAAGTCTTTGAGGCAGCCGACATCCCAGTATGTACGCCCTACTGAGCCAGCGGTGCTTGAGATGGCTTGGCCATGTGAGCTGCATGGAAGATGGCAGGATCCCCAAGGACGTATTGTACAGCGAGCTCGTTGCTGGTATCAGACCCACCGGCCGTCCATGCTTCCGCTTTAAAGACGTTTGCAAATGCGACATGAAAAGTCCTGCGACATTGATCACAAGTTGTGGGAGCCAGTTGCCAGTGATCACCAGAGCTGATGGACAGCTATAAAGGCGGGTCTGAATAGAGGCGAGTCGAAGAGACTCAGCAGTTGGCAGGAAAAGAGACAGCAGCGTAAGGCGAGAGCCAACTGTGTAACAGCCCCGACAACCAACTTCACCTGCAGTGCCTGTGGAAGAGTCTGTCACTTTAGAATTGGCCTTTATAGCCACTCCAGGCGCTGCTCCACAAACCACTGACCACCTCTAGGCGCTTACCCATTGTCTCTCGAGACAAGGAGGCCAAAAAGAAAAGGATGATCTATTCATCTCAGTGTTTCTCCCGTAACCTTCAATTTCACTCCTAATCAAATAATTATCCTTTTTCTTTAGTTGTTGAAAGAAATGATTAAAGCATTATCAGCTGCTTGTGCTGGGACGTCTGGTCCCTTTCCATCTGTTGCAGTCTGGTTATTTCCGGGCAGTTGGAGCATCTGTCTTAGCAACATTTTGATGCATTGATGCTCTCATCTTTTCCAACTGTTTTGATAGATACTAAAGACCTCATGGGACTATCTGAAGAAGAACAGGGAATTCTGACCATAGATCCTGCTTCATCCAATGCTACCAAAAACAAATGAAATGGTCACTTATTTATTACCTTTGTGTGCATAGCTGCCACATTTGCCTGCACATCTATTGCTGTACTTCAGTGTTGTATGTGAATCAGTGTGGAATGTTTCTGAGCAAAATGATTTAAAAACATAAAGACTTGTATTTCTAAAGCTCCTTTCATGATGTTAGGACATCCCAAAGCACTTTACAACCAAGGAAGTACTTTTGAAGTGTAGTCACTGTTGTAATTTAGGAAATGCAGCAGTCAGTTTGCGCACAGCAAGCTCCCACAAACAGCGTAGTGATATTGTCTGGCTTTAATGATGTTGGTTGTGGGATAAATATTGGGCAGGACACTGGAAGGTGGGGAATGTCCTTGCTGTTCTTCAAAATAGTGCCATGGGATCTTTCACACTCGACTGAGAGCAGACAGGACCTCTGTTTAATGTCCCATTTGAAAGACAGCATCTGTGCCCAGTGCAGCACTCCCTCAGTACTGCATTGGAGTGTTGGCCTATATTTTGTGTTTGGGTCTCTGGAGTGGGAATTGAACCCACCACCTTTTGACTCAAAGGCGAGAGTGCTACCAACTGAGTGATGGCAGACACCATACTTTCCTGATAATGCATAGAATAAATTCTTTATCTTTTTCTTTATCTTTCTACTGTATCCCTCCCTTCCACCTTTCCAAACTTCCTGTAATGTTCACTCCGCCCTAGCCCTGAACTCACATATTTCTCTAGTTTTTCTTCTAACTGCCTTCATTCCCTCTCTCTGTCCATGAGACCCATCTCCTCCCTTGATCCTATTTGCATTAAACTGCTGATGTCCCGACTTTCCCTCCTGGTCCCCATGTTATCCAATATTGCAAACAGTTCTATCTCTTCAGGTGTTGTCCCTCTCTCCTTTCAAATCTGCTGTCATCACCCCACTCCTCAAAAAAAAACCCTTGACTGCACTGCCCTTGTAAGCTGCTGTCCCATCTCTAACCTCTCTTTCATCTCCAAAGTCCTTGAATGTGTTGTTGCCTCCCAAATCCATTCCCATCTTCCCCGGAACGCCATGTTCGAATCCCTCCAATCAGCTTTCTGCCCCTGCCACAGGACTGAATCAGCTTTTATCAAAGTCACAAATGACATCCTATGTGACTGTGACAAAGGTAAACTTTCCCTCCTTGTCCTTCTCGACATGTTTGCAGCCTTTGATACTGTTGACCACCCCATCCTCCTCCAACGCCTCTCCACAGTTGTCCAGCTGGGTGGGACTGCTCTCACCTGGTTCCATTCCTACTCATCTATTGTAGCCCTTGCATTGACTTCTCCTCTGCACTGTTACCTCTGGTGTCTCCCAGGATCTATCTTTGGTCTCCTCCTCTTTCTCATCTACATCCTGCCCCTTGGTTACATCATCCAAAAGCACAGCACTAGCTTTCACATGTACACTGACGACAGTCAGCTCTACCTCACCACCACTTCACTTGGCTCCTCCAACATTGCTAAATTATCAGACTGTTTATCTGACATCCAGTACTGGATGAGCAGAAATTTCCTTCATCAAATATTGGGGAGACTGAAGCCATTGTTTTCCGTCATTGCTCCAAACTCCATTCCCTGGCGACCGACTCCATCCCTCTCCCTGGCAACAGTCTGAGATTAAGCCAGTCTGTTCACAACCTTGGTGCCACATTTGACCCCGAGATGAGTTTCCAACTTCTTATTCGCGCCATCACTCAGACCGCCTATTTCCACCTCCGTGACATCACCCGACTTCGCCCCGTCTCATCTCATCTGCTGCTGAAACCTTCATTCATGTCTTTGGTATCTCTAGGCCTGACTATTCCAATGCACTCCTGGCTGGTTTCCCACATGCTACTCTCTGTAAACTTGAGGTCATCCAAAACTCTGTCTTAACTTGCACCAAGTCCAGTTCCCCTAACATGCCTGTGCTCACTGACCTACATTGGCTCCCGGACAAGCAACATCTTGATTTTTCAAATCCCTCTATGGCCTCGCACCTCTCTATCTCTGTAATCTCCACCAGCCCTACAACCCTCCAAGATAGCTGCTCTCCTCTAATTCTGGCCTCTTGTGCATTCGTGATTTTAATTGCTCCATCATTAGTGGTCATATTTTCAGTTGCCCAGGCCCCAAGCTCTGGAATTCCCTCCATATACCTTGCCACCTCGCTTTCCTCCTTTTAAGACACTCCTTAAAACCTGTCTCTTTGACCAATATTTTGGTCATTTGACCTAATATCTCTTTATGTCGCTCCTGTGAAGCGTCTTGAGATGTTTTATCACATTAAAGGAAGTATATAAATATGTTGTTTTTTCCTTCCTGTCCAGATAGACAAAGAAAACGGAAACATCTTGATCCGTTGCACTGCTGGTCCTTGAGCAACAGTAGTGAGGGTGCTTTCTCGCTGACCCACCCGTTCACCTATACAGGCAGCAGCGGAGATTTGAACAAGGGCCTCTACCCGAGGAACGGAAAAGACAGAAGGACTGCAACCCAGTTGTGCTCTCTGCAAAGACAGTGGGTGCACAATGCCAATAGGCTGTCAGAAGATGCAACCAGTGACAAAGCCATTGTTGGCCCATTGTCCTCCAAGATGGATGTCATTTTTGACCCTGAAGATTTTCTTTCCAGTCACTTGATTGCTGAAAGCAATGTGCTGGATCTGCATTCGGAGTCCACCAGAGAGCACTCTGTCCTGTTGCTGGGATACCCAAACAAGATTGGTGATGTGGGGTGGGACGATTGTACAAAGATGCCCAGTTTAGAAGATGCATCCACAACACAGCAGCGGAATGCAATGAGAAATTGGGTTGAAGATGACGAAATGGAGATAGATCCACTCCCTGACTCTTACTTTGGGTTGCTGGGGTGCCCAAGTTCCCATGCCGTGCCTTCCAGCCACATCAGCCAGCTGCCAGATGAAATCCTCAGGGCTGTGCTCTTTTATCTGCCAGCAGTGGACCTGTATCGCATCAGCTTGGTCTGTCAGCAATGGCGGCGTGTTATCTGTGACCCAATGGTAAGCCTTGGCTTCTCCTGTCACCAGTTAGAGTAGACCATAATGCTCTTTTTCAAATTGTCACTCCAATTTTCTCTCTCCTTCCCTTCTTCCTTCAAGGAGGTGTTGATTCTAGAGCAGGGTTCCCACCACTGGCTGCTCAATAATACTTTGTACAAGCACCAATTCGTCACCTGGGAGCCTGGATGGTGTGGGTGGGGGGAGGTGGGGGGGGGGAAGGTGTTTGGAGAGCTATTTAATTGGCTAGAGAGATGGTGATGACACTGAGCCTGATCCTGTCCTCCTCTGATGTCCACCCCCATGCATTTTCCAGCAGAGGTGTCTGGAACTCTGGCTGATTGTCCTTTCCCACTCAGCAGAATGGGAGGTGAGGCAAATTGTAATTCTCCCAACGATTATCCCAGCTGATTAATCACAGACTGCTGGTGGGTTTAACCTCTGACTTTTTTTCAGGCTGGTTTGTTCCTCTTTAACTACAGTCAGACAACCAAGGTGACCAATTGGGTGCTGCACCAGGGGTTTGCTCATGGTGGAACCATGACCCAGCAACAGTGGACAATGAATGTAGGTAGAGAGAAATGATTAAAGAAAAAACACTTTAACTCCTTGGATTTCTGATCCATTTCACTATTGGGGAAGTTGTTCCTGCAATGGTTAAATGTTGCCTCAAGCCTATTTTACTTTGCCTGCAGTCAATTTTGTCTCCTGAGATATTTTGAGTTAAACTAGTGGGAGATTTGGGAGGAGAGGAGCGGATGCTGAGTGTTAGGATACTAGTTCATGTCTGTGTGATTCCCTCCACAGCAAGTTCCTGATCTCAACGGTGCTGCTGGGGTAGCTCCGAGCAGAAAGGAAACATTCCCTGCAAGGAAAGAGGGTGATCGAATAGCAAAATGGCTCAGTGAATTTACCCAATGAATTGTTGAGCTGTCTAGTCCAGGAAGGTTCTCGGGTTTGATTTCTGCTAAATGAGTCAGCTGATTTTGGTCTGTGTGACAGATAATGATGCAGCAACGAACCTCAGCACCCCTTGGATTAGAGAGCAGTCCTGATCCTCAGCAAACCCCCCGCGCCCCCTCCTGGAAGGGCACACTTGTGTGTAGTGCATTTGACTCGACCGTGAAGAATGCAAAAATATCTACTGCCAGTCGCTGTCTGAGTGATACCTGAACTGAGAGTACATAAGAAATAGGAATAGGGCGAGGCCATTCGGCCCCTCGAACCTGCTCCGTCATTTCATAAAATCATGGCTGATCTGATTGTGGCCATAACTCCACTTTCCTGCTGCCCCCCCCTCCCCCCATAACCCTTGACAGATCAAAAATACCTATCGGGGAAGATTGAATAGCCTTGGGGTTTTTTGGTCCAGAAGAGACTGAGTGGGTGAGCTAATAAATTTATTTAAGATAATGAACATGTTTGATAGGATGGTTGTAGAGAAGATATTTTCACTTGTGTAGAAGACTAGAGCTAGGGGTCATAAACATAAGGTAGTCACTAATAAATCAAATAGGGAATTCAGGAGAAACTTCTTTACTCAGAGTGTGGAACTCGCTACCACAAGGAGTAGTTGAGGCAGATAGTGTAATTGCATTTAAGGGGAGGCCAGATAAACACTTGAGGGAGAAAGGAATAGAGGGATATGTTGATGGACTGGATGAAGAGGGGTGGGAGGTACTTTGTGTGGAGCATAAACACTGGTATAGATCAGTTGGGCTGAATGGCCAGTTTCTGTGCTGTAGACTCTGGGCAGGATTTTGGTGGGAAGAGCCTCAAAGCCTGCCAGGTGTGCTCTGCCCACCCTGGTCTGCCGACTGGAGGCAGCTGGCCTGTTCCTGACACGGTGGCGGCGGAGTGGCCCTTCTTCCCCAATTCCGCCTCTGGGAAAATGGGTTCAGGATGGTGCCAGCAAACTGGTGCTGGTGGCTCAAATGTATGCGCCCGCCTGCCTCTGTTCTCACCCCCCATAGGGCAAAGATTCTGCCCTACGTAACTGTCCAGTTCACACAATGGCTGCTTGGAGAGGTACTGGAGGTGCCCCCATTGACCAAGGAAAGATGACACAGAAAGGAGCCAACATAAGATTTATTTGCAAAAAAGAATAATCTTCCTGTGTCTCCTGTGATGCGCAGCTCTGCAGTCTGTGTGCAGAGCTTTGGGAACAGGCTGCTTGCTCCCTGTTATTGTACAGAGCTACTTTTGAGCAAAAGTAATACGCTGGGCCTCTCTTTTCCATTGAAACCAAAAGACCGATATATGGCAAGAGGGGTGTTCATTGTACCACAATTCCCCTTGTGTGCTGGCTACATTCCTCCCTCAACTAATGACACTTTATATGAAGAAAAGGCAATGAACTATTTTGAAGAATCTTGCTCCACATAAAATATCTGCACTATTACCCGAATTGGAACAGTTCAAAAGTAATCAATGGTATGCAAAGTGCTTTGAGATGTTTTGAGAGACCGGTATAAATGCAGCTCTTATCATCTTGATGTTGCAGTGACACCACTTTTATTTACGATGGTTTTTTTTTTCTGAACTTGATTTCACAGTTTGTACCATATAAGAAGTTGTACTTTCGATACAGGAAGAGAGAAGAAAGTTCAGTGAAGGAAGTTGACCGGATTCTGAAAGAAAATAATATTACACAGGAAGATGAACTTTGTGTGTTGAATCTCATAAAGTAAGTGTTCAGTGTCAGAATATCAAGCAGTTGGATCTTGGCTATAGTTGTGCAGTAACCAAATCAGAATAATTAGACATTGAACGGGTCAGAATTGAGAGAATATACTTATCAGGAAAAACTGAACAGGCTGGGGCTCTTTTCTTCAGAAAAGCGAAGACTAAGCGGTTGATCTGATAGAAGTCTTTAAAATTATTTAATGGCTTGTCAGGGTAGATGTAGAGAAGATGTTTCCGCCTGTGGGGGAGAACAAAACTAAGGTCCATAAATATAAGATCATCACTAATAAATCCAATTGGGAATTCAGGAGAAATTTCCTTTCCCAAAGGGTGGTTAGAATGTGGAACTCGCCACCACAAGGAGTAGCTGAGGCAAATAGCATGGATGTGTTTAAGGGGAAGATAGATAAGCACATGAGGGAGAAAGGAAGAGAGGATTCTGCTAATAAGGTTTGATGAAGAAAGGTGGGAGGATGCTCTAGCGCAGTAGAAACCAACTGGGCTGAATGGCTTGGTTTTGTGCTGTCGATTCTAAATGACTGACTGTCCTATGTCCACTTGAACTGTAAAAATGCTCTGCAGTTACAGATTTTTGGATTATGCTCAATGGATGGATGAAGTGCTGGTGGTTATAGGTCTGCAACTGTTGTGTAGGACCATTTGAGCTGATGGATCTAGGGTGTACCAGAAGATGCACGTCAATAAAAGAGAGGACCGTCATGAACTGGAGAAGCTTGTGCCGGTGGCTCAGCAGGTGCATTCCCACTTCTTCACCAATATGCACTTCCTGGAAATCATGTATTTGAATTCCTGGTGTCTCTGTTCATCCATCTCCTTTGGCATCTTTCCATTGAGTCTATTTGACCATTCCTTACTCAAATAGCAAAAGTAGGAATGTTCTATTGATCCACAGGCAGAAGCTCCTCCAATTCATAATTGGGCATTTGAAATGCTCCTTCTACATCCATCTGGCCTGTGTAATGGATTTCAGCTTGTGTTTGGCGCGAGGTGAAGTTGCTGGAGGTTAACTAACTGTTGCGGGACCAATTTGATTATCATATAGAGAGGACAGTGTTGATTCACCAGGTTTGCCAGGGATGGAAAACTAGAGTTGTGAAAAGCAGTGGGATATTGCATCTATTTCCATTAGTATGAAGGAGGACATTTTAATGGAGGTTTTTAAAATTATGAAGGGCTTTGATAACGTGAATAAGGAAATAGTCTTTCCTTTAGCTAGGAAGTCAGTGATGAGGGATTGCTAAGTTAAGTTACTAAGTTAAAATTGCCACTGAGAGTGGGAAGAAAGGTTAGGAGAAATGTAAAAGCAAAATACTGCAGATGCTGGAAATCTGAAATAAAAACAGAAAGCGCTGGAAATACTCAGCAGGTCTGGCAGCATCTGTGGAGAGAGAAGCAGAGTTAACGTTTCAGGTCTGTGACCTTACATCAGGAGATTTCATTAGGAGAAATGCCTTTAGTTAGAGGGAATGAGTGGGTGAGAGAACGAGTGGAGGGGGGGCAGGGGTGGTGAGGGAGTGAGTGGGGGGTGGGGCAGGGGTGTTGAGGGAGCGGGCGGGGTGGGGGTTAAAAACCATACCCCAACAAGGGGTTAACTTCAGAACAGATGATGGTTAAGTTTAAGTAAAATCTTTGGGGACGGATAGTTGTAATACACCCTGGGGAGCTGGGAAGTACCACGTACAGTCCAGTTTTGAGAAACGTATTCCCTCTCCCCACAGTATCATCCCTCTGCAGATGTTAGATTTCGCTTTTTATTTGTGGTTTTTATCACCTTTACAGACATTCTAACTGTCACCTTGGCATTTTTAAAATTAGATATATGGCATCTTTCCAGCATGGCTTGTCTGTGAACTCTGAAGCCATCTTGTGTTGCCTTAAAGACCACCCCCTCTTCAAACCATCTGAAGCATCTGTGGCCCAGACCCTGCCTAATTTGATCAAAACAGCTGGGGTACGTCTCCTGTGTGTTTTTTCTTTTTGTCATTTCGTGCAGCTCTCACTCGTCTTTGAGTAAATTCCAATGTCAGTTTAAAAAAAAAAATCCATTGTTCATTTTTCCCACTCATCATCAATAACAACAGCAATTTGCATTTGTATATATTTCCTTTAACATAGTAAAATGTCCCAAGGCACTTCACAGGAGTGATTTCAAACAAAATCTGATACTGAGCCACATAAGGTGATAATGGGACAAAGGGCCAAAAGCTTGGTCAAAGAGGTAGATTTTATGGAGGGTTTAGGGAGGGAATACCAGCCAGTTCAAGAAATAAGTCTCCTCGCGGCCGCCTTATCAGGCTGACCAAACCCGCTCCATCCAGATGACGGTACAATTTATGTTGAGCATTGCCTAACTCCCTCATCACCTCAACCTCCTGGCAAAACAATAAAAGTACTTGCAAACAAAATATATCTGTGACCAAATTCAGGGGAAAAACTCCAGGAATTTCCAAAATCACTGCGGTGATTAAGTAATGGTTCCCAGCCCTTTACTGCTGACCAGAAACACATCCTCCTTAACTAGTAATATCCTCATCTCTCAGGAATTTTTAAGCTAGCATTTGAAGAGCTGTAGCAAATTCATACCCGATATTGTGCTTCAAAGGGAAATCACACTCTGAAAATAAATATTTCCTGGCATCTAATCCAACACTTCCCATCCCATCTTTCCTCTCCATCAAAATAACCTATCCAATCTGTCTGGGTTTAATTCCTTCATCTTTCAAGCTTCAAGCAAAACCCCTCTAAGCCTGTTTTTCTCTCAAGTAACCCTATCTCTTGGAGATTAAGAGCTGTAGAACTAGAATCATTCTCGCTACCCTCTGCTCCTTCTCCCTAAGCTTGGGTTCTTGCACTGTGCAGAGGGAGCAGATCTGGACACCGAGTTCTTGTATAGAATTACATAGAATATACAGCACAAAAACAGGCCATTCGGCCCAACCAGTTCACGTTAGTGTTTTTGCTCCACTTCAGCCTCCTCCCATTCTTCCTCATCTAATTTGGTCAGCATAGCCTTCTGCCCACTTCTCCCTCATGCTTAAGGGCAGTTATGTTAAAGCTTTATTTAGCCTAAGTATAATGCTTGTCATTTCTATACTCTGGTATAAAGGCAATGCAGCCTAAAACCATCGCCCCTTGCGGCCTGCCTTGCTGCGTCGGGCGGCACGTGGTGACTGTTCAAACGTGGGAGCGAGTGTCTGAGAGGAGAGAAGCGGCGTGGCCTATAACTAGCGGCTGGTGGGGAGCGAGTGACTGACTGGAGAGTGGGGTGGCACGAGCGGGGAACAATCAGCCAGGGGAGTAAGGGGGAGCAGCGAGGTCTGGAGCTAGCGGCTGAGGGGGGGGGGGTGCGTGGGGAGGAGGGGGAGAAAGCAAGTTGCCAAGGGGGGAGATCAGCCAGTGGGGCGAGAGCTAGTAGCAGTGTTCGGGTCAAATCAGTCCTGGTCAGTCATATAAATGAATCACAACGAATTGGCAGCACATTTTTATACTCTGCCCGATTTTCTTTTCCATCGATCGGGATGCCAATTCACTATCTTCCAATGGAAATTCAATCATAAAATTCCTTTTGTATTTAATAGGATTACTGGGATATTAAATGGATGAGGATTACAGTTAGTATCCTATAACTACATAGCAGCATATTACTGGGCTTCCGTCCAACTTATTGTAAGGTTAGTTTGCTAGAACGATCTAGCCATAAGCATTTCCTGTGATAAATTGAGCAGCACCATCTTTAATCCTGGCAGCTGCCTGAATGTCGCAGACACTAACATTGAAGAGCCTGCTTTTGTGCATGTTCAAGTACTGCGCCGCCTAGTGGTTGCGTTGTCAGCAAACGCAGCCTTTCTTTCAGTCACCTCAGACTATCTGAGCATCTGTAATGAGTGATCAGCTATTCCTCCAGAGATGCTCAGGTTGTTCTCCTTAGAGCAGAGAAGGTTAAGGGGAGATTTGATAGAGGTGTTCAAAATTCTACAGGGTTTTGATAGAGTAAATGAGGAGAAACTGCATCCAGTGACAGAAGGGTCGATAAGCAGAGGGCAAAGATTTAAAGTAATTGGCCAAAGAATCAGAGGTGACGTGAGGAAACTTTTTTTTTTAACAGTGAGTTGTTGTTATCTTTAATGTGCTGCTTGAAAGGGAGGTGGAAGCAGATTTAGTAGTAACTTTCAAAGGGGAATTGGATAAATACTCAAAGGGGAAAACTTTGCAGAGCAATGGGAAAAGAGTAGGGGAGTGGGACTAATTGGATAGTTCTTTCAAAGATCTGCCACAGGCATGATGGGCTAAATAGTCTCCTTCCGTGCTGTATCATACTATGATTCTTTCCTGATCTCTTACATTTAACAGACACCCCTGCATGATATAAACATGCCTAGAGATCCCCAACCTCAAATACATCGCATGTCACTTGCCCACATTAAAGGATAACTGCCACAGGTGGAGCCCATTCCCCTGAAAATTGTGCAAGTCTAGTGGCTCAGTGACTATATCTAGTGAGTAGTTGAGCCATAAAGATCAGGAAGGTTTGACCTCTGGTTTGGTAGGTTGGCTAATTTTGGTTAAGGTGGCACTAAGATGATTACATTTGGTCTTTGCCCACCAGAACAAAGGAGGGGGGGGGGGGGGAAACAAAAGAAAAATCACACGGGGGCTCCTGCTTTTGATTGCTTCTGGAAGTGTACACGAGGACATTGTGTCAGCCTGGCCAATTATGCCTCCTGCAGTTGAATAATCCTGGCATGCTCCCTGTTGAGGTTCACATATGAATAAAGGCCAGTTGGAGGATGAACTCTTACCAAGTCCCATTCACCCATCACTCCTGTGCTCGCTGACCTACATTGGCTCCCAGTCCAGCAACACCTTAGTTTTAAAGTTCTCAACCCAGTTTTCAGATCCCTCCATGACATTGCACCTCCCTATCTCTGTAACCTCCTCCAACCCAACAACCTTCCGGGATCTTAGTGCTCTTCCAATCCTGGTCTCTTGCACATCCCCGATTTTAATCACTTCACCATTGGCAACTGTGCCGTCAGCTGCTGAGGCCCTGAGCTCCCTAAATCTTCCAATCTCTCTACCTTTCCCTCCTTCTCCTCCATAAGATGCTCTTCAAAGCCTACCTCTTTGACCAAGCTTTTGGTCATCTATCCAAATATCTCCTTACGTGGCTCAGTGCCCAATTCTGTTTGATAATTGCTCCAGTGAAGCACCTCAGGGCACTATATAAGTGCAAATTGTCATTGTTGAAATGGAGGGCAGCTGGTGACTGGTGGACAGTATCCCAGCAAGGAATCAACATGCACTGGTTAGGAGGAGAGAACAGAAAATTCTCTCTCTCCTTTTATATAAATGTTAATTCTCTTGCCCATTGGATGCCCAATATTTGTTCACTCCCCTTCAGCCCACTCCATGATGTCACTGATGGACAACAACAGTTGTCAAGGACAATAGGGGTTGAAATTTGAAACTAGTTAGAGAGCTGATCTGGAGATGTATGTCTGAGGAAGCCACTGTACTGGCCAGGTACTCTGCATCCTTAGATATACAGAAAGAAATGTCACTATGTTTGCCTTTATACAATTTAGACTACAGATGTGTGGGCAGTGCTGGCTGTGATCATTCTTCTGTCCGATAGTGTGAAAGACATCCAGAGACTGATTTCCTGTCTCCGGCAATCCCGTTCGACCCTGCCTTTGGTGGAGGTGACAGAGACCCTGTACTGCATGGCGACTTTGCTGTTTGCCTCAAGGGAGAAGGACATCAATATCAGCAACAGGTAGGACAGGACTCCTGTACTGTAGTCCTCATTCTACAGCTTGTAATGCCTGCTGCGGGTCTTGGTGGCTATTTACAGGCCACATCGCTGTTGACTTCAGATGGACTGCTGTTTTCAGTCTCGGCTATAGAGATGGACAAAAGGAATGCTTCCCATTACTTGTGTTTCTTGATTTACTATGTGCATCTGCCCTACTTACAGCTCCCAGGTGTAGGAGTTTATTGATTCCTACTGTCCCTTTCCTTGTGTTGACCGGACCTTTTTTTTTTATTCCCATTTTGTTTGGCAACTGCACTGCTTTTTCTTTCAGACCCATTTTAGTCTCTTCTCATTCACCGTCTTCAGTAAAAAATGTAGTCTTAATTTCAGTCTAGTCTTTTGTTGCCAAATTTTCATTTATAGTCTTGAAGGCAGGGGAAGATCAGGCAAACATGTTATTTCTGCTTTCCGTATTTTAGTTTGTTTTCTCAGAAAATGTTTCGATATTTATGTTTCAAAAGAAAAATGATAGTTGTTCCACTTCTGACCAAGCTGAGTCATAAACATTGTTGAGAAATAAACATCTGGAATCCCAGTGACAGTTACAATTTCATTTGCTTGCTTTAATTTCCAAAAACTGTGTTTTAGTCCTAGAAATGTTTTTAATGTATCTCGAAGATTAGCTACAATTTTATTAAGAATTTCATTTCCATTATAATTCAGTGACAGAAATGCATTACCATACTTTTCCTTCCTGTTACACATACTCACCCCAATGCTCACTCTCACCCAGCGCTCACTGAAAAACTGTTAAGCATTCAGGAATACCAACCCTAGCATGCATTAAAAAAATATGCTGCAAATTATACTTAAAGCATCCTTTTTATTGTAATGATCTTGCACAGGTTTTCCCCTTTGTGTCTTTGTTTTTAATGTTAATGGTTTTGCAGGATTAAAGCTAACAAATACAAATAACAGCTGCTTATTTATTACAAGCGAACAAATGCCCAAAGAGGAGAACAGTTGCAGCTTGAGCGACAATCAATAGGGTCAGGACAAAACAATCTCAATTACTACAATGTACGGAGGGTTAATCTGGAGTACAGTTTCACACAAAAACCCATTAAGGAATACTACAGAGCACAGCAGCTGTAAGGAAGGTTGCAGGGAACCAAGTGGAGGTCGTAGTGCAGAGATGTGACTATGACTAAAACTATTAGTAGAATTAGGAGACGTGCTTGGAATACTCCAGCTGCCCATGTTACTTCAACTTCATTTTCCTGAGAATGGTGACAGCAATCACCATTTCCATCCCCTCCCCTCAGACTTCTTTCCTTCTCTTCTGACAGTGTTGACATGTGCCAGGCAGGGTACAATTCCCCAGATACTGGTGAGCCCAGTGTATCTCATTCAAGTGACTATTCTTCCCACTTGAGTCCTGGCCATGAAGTGTTGTCCAGGTTGTTTGGTAAGGGTATGGAAGGGAGGGGAAGGATATTGCTACTGATTTTGTCATCGCCCACTTTCTACTTGAGGCAGAGTAGCAATCAGGAACTACCAATCTGCCTCATTGACCCACCTTTCCTGGCCCAGGGTGCTGAGACCAATTCTATCACTCTTGGTGCTTACCTGACTCAGATCTTCATTGCAGCTGGCAGAGACAACCCAGCTGGTGACTTTTATGGGCGGTCGATGAAACCAGAAGGGGGAAAGACTTTCTTTTAGTGATGTTTCTTCCCAAGAAGTTTGCAATGCTTGCTTTCTCACTCAGTTACACGAGAAGGCCTCCTAAAAAAAAAACACGTTCCTCCCTCTGGGTGATCTTGCCGAAGGCGGGTAGCCATTAAAGATCAGTTAACAGCCTAATGAGGGGGATGGGGAGAACACAGCCAAGATCTTCCTAGTGGCGGAATGGACACCCGCAGAGTGTTGAGCCCCCATAATGATGGACTGGTAGCTGTGTGGCCGGACAGATTCTTTTGAAAAACATCATAATTCTTCAGCGGGTATCTCCATCTTGAGACGCCCTCGCATTCTCCCGCCTGCCTGAGCAGCGCCTGCCTTTCCTGCTGGGGCATCTGACAGGACGTCACTCCTGGTCCTCTGGGCCTGCAGCCTCAGGAACCCGCCATCCATCCTTAATTGGCGGGCACGGAGGCAGCCAATTAGGAGGCTGCCTCCTGGAAGATTGCGCCAGAGTGCCCACATCAGACCTGTACTGGGTTGGACTTGGAAATGGTCCCAACTCCTGAAAATATTCAATCAGCACAAGCTTTTCTGCCCATTGTTAGCACTGAAGATGTGGGAAAAATGACACTGTCAGTGCTTCAGTTGGTAAGTGCGATGCCTTGTTGGCCTGAGCCAGACAGTGAAAGCGACCGTTGCGATTCCCAGTCTGTGGTGAAAATGAATTCAGTAAAATCTGGTTACTTGGGCTGGGAAAAGAAATGATCGTGTCATGAGTCCCCTTCAGGGATGGGACACTGCCATTCCCTAACGTAAAACCAAAGCAAAATACTGCGGAGGCTGGAAATCTGAAATAAAAACAGAAAATGCTGGAAGCACTTAGGTTGGGCAGCATCTGTGGAAAGAGAAACTGAGTTAAGGGTGGAAAATGAGGGTGCAGGAGGAGTGGAATCCCTCTCCCACATCCCCTTCCTTTGCTTCAGTACCTGCTTAATATCTTTTAAATCTCTTAACTTCTTCCAGTTCGGAGGAAAGATCATGGACCTGAAATGTTAACTCTGTGTCTGTCTGCACAGATGCTGCCTGAACTGCTGAGTATTTCCAGCAAGTTCTACTTTTATAAACCCACCCATACACTGCCAGCCCCACAATAATTGCTTGTGTTTCAAATGCCCTTGTCTATAAAAACAGTTCTCTGGATGAGCAATAAGTGCAAGCTGACCAGCATCACCCACACCCCGAGAACAGAAATGTAGAAGTCGTGATTTATAACAGGACACAGATGCACAGTTTCCCGTTAACCGTGTATGTCTCAAACTAGTTCAGCACTAAATTAGCAACAGGGTGACTGATGTGGGAAATGATCATAACTGCCGTAGCAGTTCTGACGTTGCGGCAGAGGGAGTTTTACTCTACATCTAAAAGTGTTGAACCTGCCCTGGGACTGCTTGATGCCGACACTGGGCACCTGAAATTTTTAGCATTCCTGTTTCTAGTTCTGGTCAGCATAAAATCCTCCTTCCATGTCTAATGTTAAAGTAAAAATCTGAGGGTTATTTTTAACTATTGGTCTGAACTATATTTTGTTCTTAATAAACGTTTCAGGATTCATTACAATCTGTTCTACGCCCTCTATTTGATGGAGAATTCAACAGACATCAGTAGAAAACATATGAAGCATCTGCGTTCAGCTCAGGACTCTGGCAGGTGAACTTCTGTTGCGTGTTTTAAATAAGTCAGAACTAATTCCGTCAAGATCAGTACAATTCAGAACAAGCTATTGCTTACAGAATGGATAAAGGGAACTTGCATCTATTGATTTGTTCTCATGGCATGGAGCACAGTTGTCCCCAGCTTGACTTATCTGGGCTCAATCACGTCTCCCCCTGTCCGTCTCCCCCTGTCCGTTTCAGTTTTCTATTCTGTAAGCGAGTCCGCTCAGTTTGTGACTGACCTGTGGTACCTTGCTTGTGGAAGAATCTATTGATAAGGGTGGGTTGATATCAGCTGCCAATCCCACAAATCCTGCCTCTTGTAAACCCTTGCAAAGTGCAGTTGATGGTGGTCACAGAGATGCTAGTGGCTCAGGGTGCCCAAACCCCTCATGGCTGAAGAAAAAAGCTGGAGCTTGTGCCAATGACTCCTAATAATGAAAGACGCTCACAACACCCAGCACTACCTCACCGCCATCTCTCTCAACCCCGTCGCTGTCTCTAAGTTATTTGATATCCAGTACTGCATGAGCAGAAATTTCCTCCAACTAAATATCGGGAAGAACTTCAGCCTCCGCTGCAAGCTCGGTCCCCTAGCCACCAGCACCATCCCTCTCCCTGGCAACTGTCTGAGGCTGAACAATCTTGGTCTCCTATTTGACCCCCGAGAAGAGCTTCTGACCACCTATCTACTCCAGGACAGCCTACTTCTACCTGCGCACCATTGCCTGACTTCACCCCTGCCTCGGGTCATCTGCTAAAACCTCAGCCATGTCTTTGTTACCTCTGGAGTCGACTGTTTCACTGCTCTGTTTTCCAGCCTCCTATCTTCCGCCCTCCATCAACGTGAACGCATCCAAAATTCTGCTTGCTGTATTCCAACTCGCACCAAGTCCTGTTTAACCCATCACCCCTGTGCTTGCTGACATACATTGTCTCCTGGTCTGGGCAAGGCTTCACTTTTAAAATTCCCAACCTTGTTTTGAAATCTCTCTACGGCCTCACCCACCTTTATCTCTGTAACCTCCCCGAGACCTACAACCTATAGATCTCTCCACACCTCCCACTCTGGCCTCCGCATATCTCTGATTTGCATCGCTCCACCATTGCTTGTCGTGCCATCAACTGCCTCAGCCGAAGCTCGAGAATTACTCCCTAAACTCTTTGTCTCTCTACCTCTTGAAGGTGCTCCTTAAAACCTGTCTCTTTGACCAACCTTTTTGTCACCTGATATCACCCTACGTGACTTGGTGTCATATTTGTTTGATAATGATCCTGTGAAGTGACTTGGGACATTTCACTACATTACAGACACTATATAAATGCAAGTTGTTGTTGACTCCACCTTGACCTCAGCTGCCTCCTTCACCCTTGAATCCCAGTTTTTCAGAGTTTGGAGAACCCAATGTCCAGTCTACTGCTTTTGGAAAAGCCTTCATCCACCATGGTCCTGCTCTTTGACATTCTCCTCTGAAACATTTCTCTGAGTTTAATAGCTGCCCAAAACATATCTCTTCAATCTTGCCTTTGCGCACGACTAGCACCTCTTCTCCCAATTGCTCACTGCTTTTCCACCCAACATCCTTTCCCTCTTCCCCCGCTCTCAATTTAAAGTAATAATAACTTGCAATAGTTTATGTTATGGCCTTAAACACACAACCTACTGCTCCACACCAGGACCTGGAGTAGCCATACATTTATTAATAACTTCAAACTTCTTATTAGAATATATACATTGTGTGGTTAAGAATAAATCACACTTTGCATTTCCTTTGATTATTTCAAAAGTTATTAAAAGTAGAAGGTCTTTTTTTTTTCCTTTTCTTTAAAAAGGCTCGAGAAACACGACATAAAACA